>NW_016107337.1:2811989-2813403 GCF_001604975.1 Cebus imitator
CCTGAAAGAGGCTCTACACATATAAAGGAACAACCAGTACCAGCCACTCTAAAAACATACCAAATGGTAAAGAGCATCAACACAATCAAGAATCTGCATCAACTAATGAACAAAATAGCCAGCATAAAAATGACAGTATCAAATTCACACATAACAGTATTATCCTCAAATGTAAATAGACTAAATGCCCCAATCAAAAGGCACAGACTGGCAAATTGGATAAAAAGCCAAAACCCATCGGTATGCTGTATCCAGGAAACCCATCTCACATGCAAGGATACACAAAGGCTCAAAATAAAGGGATAGAGGAAGATTTACCAAGCAAACGGAGAGCACAAAAAAGCAGGACTTGCAATTCTCATTTCTGATAAAATAGACTTTAAAGCAACAAAGATCAAAAGAGACAAATAAAGACATTACATAATGGTAAAAGTATCAATGCAACAAGAAGAGATAACGATCCTAAATGTATACGCACCCAATACAGGAGCACCCAGATACATAAGGCAAGTTCTTAATGACTTACAAAGAGACTTAGACTCCCACACAACAATAGTGGGAGACTTTAACACCCCATTGTCAATATTAGATCAACCAGAGAGAAAATTAACAAGGATATCCAGGACCTGAACTCAGACCTGGAACAAGCAAACCTAATAGACATTTACAGAACTCTCTACCCCAAATCCACAGAATATACATTCTTCTCAGCACCACATCACACCTACTCTAAAATTGACCACATAATTGGAAATAAATGACTCCTCAGCAAATGCAAAAGAACAGAAATCATAACAAACAGTCTCTCAGACCACAGTGCAATCGAGTTAGAACTCAGAATGCAGAAACTAACTCAGAACCGCACAGCTTCATGGAAACTGAACAACTGGCTCTTGAATGTTGACTGGATAAACAATGAAATGAAGGCAGAAATAAAGATGTTATTTGAAACCAACAAGAATGAAGATACAACATACCAGAATCTCTGGGACACATTTAAAGCAGTCTCTAAAGGAAAATATATAGTAATAAGTGCCCACATGAGAAGCAAGGAGAAATCTAAAATTGAAACCCTATCATCAAAGTTGAAAGAGCTAGAGGAGCAAGATCAAAAAAACTCAAAACCTAGTAGAAGACAAGAAATAACTAAGATCCGAGCAGAACTGAAGGAGATAGAGACACAAAAATCCCTTCAAAAAAATCAATAAATCCCGGAGCTGGTTTTTTGAAAATATCAACAAAATAGACCACTAGCCAGATTAATAAAAAAGAAAAGAGAGAATAACCAAATTGATGCAATAAAAAACGATAAAGGAGATATCACCACAGATTCCACAGAAATTCAAACCATCATCAGGGATTATTACAAACAACTCTATGCACATAAACTAGTAAACCTGGAAGAAATGGATAA
>NW_016107337.1:2816193-2846117 GCF_001604975.1 Cebus imitator
AATAACAGACTTAAAGAGAGCCAAATCAAGAACAAACTTCCATTCACAATTGCTACAAAGAGAATAAAATACCTAGGAATACAACTAACAAGGAACGTAAAGGACCTCTTCAAGGAGAATTACAAGCCACTGCTGAACGAAATAAGAGAGTACACAAACAGATATAGAAACATTCCATGTTCAAGGTTAGTTAGAATCAGTATTGTGAAAATGGCCATACTGCCCAAAGTAATTTACAGATTCAACACTATTCCCATCAAGCTACCAATGGTTTCACAGAACTGGAAAAAACCACCTTAAACTTCGTATGGAACCAAAAGAGAGCCCGAATAGCCAAGTCAATTCTAAGCAAAAAGAACAAAGCAGGAGGCATCACACTACCGACTTCAAAGTATACTACAAGGCTACAGTAACCAAAACAGCATGGTACTGGTACCAAAACAGAGATATAGGCCAATGGAACAGAACAGAGGCCTTGGAGGCAACACAACGTATCTACAACCATCCGAATCTTTGACAAACCTGAAAAAAAAAAAGCAATGGGGAAAGGATTCCCTGTTTAATAAATGGTGTTGGAAAAACTGGCTAACCATGCGTAGAAAGCAGAAACTGGACCCCTTCCTGATGCCTTACACTAAAATTAACTCCAGATGGATTAAAGACTTAAACATATGACCTAACACCATAAAAACCCTAGAAGAAAATCTAGGCAAAACCATTCAGAACACAGGTGTAGGCAAGGACTTCATGACGAAAGCACCAAAAGCATTGGCAACAAAAGCCAAAATAGACAAATGGGACCTAATCAAACTCCACAGCTTCTGCACGGCAAAAGAAACAGTCATTAGAGTGAATTGGCAACCAACAGAATGGTAAAAAATTTTTGCAGTCTGCCCATCTGACAAAGGGCTGATACCCAGAATTTACAAAGAACTAAAACAGATCTGCAAGAAAAAAATAAACAAGCCCATTCAAAAGTGGGCGAAGGATATGAACAGACTCTTTACAAAAGAAGACATACATGAGGCCAACAAACATATGAAAAAATGCTCATCATCACTGGTAATTAGAGAAATGCAAATCAAAACTCTATTGAGATACCATCTCACGCCAGTTAGAATGGCGATCATTAAAAAATCCGGAGACAACAGATGCTGGAGAGGATGTGGAGAAATAGGAACACTTTTACACTGTTGGTGGGAGTGTAAATTAGTTCAACCATTGCAGAAGACAGTGTGGCGATTTCTTAAGGACCTAGAAATAGAAATTCCATTTGACCCAGCAATCCCATTACTGGACATATATCTAAAGGATTATAAATCATTCTACTTTAAGGACACATGCACACAAATGTTCATTGCAGCACTGTTTACAATAGCAAAGACTCTGGAACCAACCCAAATGCCCATCGATGATATACTGGACAGGGAAAATGTGGTACATATACACCATGGAATATTATGCAGCCATCAAAAACGATGAGTTTGTGTCCTTTGTAGGGACATGGATGAACCTGGAAACCATCATTCTCAGCAAACTGACACAAGAGCAGAAAAACACCGCATGTTCTCACTCATAGGTGGGTGTTGAACAATGAGAATACATGGGCACAGGGAGGGGAGCACTACACACTGTGGTCTGTTGGGGGGAAATGGGGGAGGAATGGGGGGGTGGAGAGGTGGGGAGAGATAGCATGGGGAGAAATGCCAGATACAGGTGAAGGGGAGGAAGGCAGCAAATCACACTGCCATGTATGTACCTATGCAACAATCTTGCATGTTCTTCACATGTACCCCAAAACCTAAAATACAATTAAAAAAAATATATAACAACACAGTTATTTATTGATTTCAATAGTATCTACATCCTCATAAAACCTATACATTTCAGAAAGAAAAAAAAAAAAATTGGTTCTATTCACACTTCTAGAAAGTGAAAGGTAGAATTTAAAACCGAGGTCTGACTGGCCTAAACTCTGAGCATTTCACAGATAGTACTTCGTGAAAAGTAAGTGATTTGCTACTTTCATTTGTTTCTCAAGAGTGGAAAGTCCTTCATTGGCTCATGCTAAATGGGTGTGAAAAATGCTTGGCTGTGTCTTCTGGAACAGGTTCTTGGGATGTGGCAGAAACTGGCTAGATTTTAATTATATCTCTTTATTATTCTTGGGCAAAAAGCTAGATGACTTGTCCTAATAAATAAGGCACTGTGTAGAGATTCTAGCCAGTAGAATATGAGCAAAATTTGAGTTGTGAAAAGGCAAACTTTAATATTTATTTGAAATAAAATTGAAATATTTATATTTTCAAAATGCAGGAATATGAGTATATCCATGTATGTTAATCTCTATATGAGACTACTTCCAAATATACATTGCTCAAAGCCCCTCAAGTAAATATAATAGATGCATTTTTGTTTTATTTTCAGTCAATTTTCTCCAAACACTTTGCCCAAATTTCGTAAAAATTTATCCTCAGTTTCAGGTACTATTGAGAATGATTGTCTGCCATTCATGGCTCTACACTATAGTTAATTTTAAAGGCTTTTTAAAAAAATTAACCCATCCCAAACATACCTTCCAAATGTCTATGAGACAACCTATTTGTTCTCCTGTTATATAGTAAGTCTGTAAGAAACTAAGTAGATATGAAGTAAAGCATTATATACTTTTAAATTGTTCACTTATTGTAATAGAAGTATTTTAGTTTTTGAAAATTCAGGTAAACAGCACATTAAATTAACTAAACTATTTAATAAATTAAAAGTCTTTGTTTTTTGTCTACCAAAATGAGGGAGTTGTGTTTTGTGCCTTCATGGGTCTTGCATTGGAAAGATAAACTGAAGTAAGGTACTGTGCAATGTAACTTTCACACCAGTGAAAATTGAATCTCAAATGACAATTTTGAGTGATTTCTCAAAGAGATAAAAAAACAGCCTTAGGTGATATTGTATGGGGGAGGCTTTGTGATTTTCACCTTTGAGAGTCATGGAAAGAAAAAGATGTTCAGTAACTAAACCATAATGGAATGTTGAAAAAAGTCACTACTTTTATAGGCCAATAAGATGTTATCATTGGGAGAGTTTTGGTTCTAACTTACAAACTTGGTCTCCCTAAGTAGAATAAAATGGTTATGCTGACTTTAATAAAGTTTCCACTACAAATAAGTGTGAGAATTGAGAAGTAGAAAGGCGTTAAGTGCCCTCACCCCTTCTGAAATATCAGCTGTAAGGGGTAGGAACAATTGAAGAGGAAGCTTGTGTCAGATGTAATGAGAAAGAACAAGGAGACTCACTAAAGAGGGTGCAGCTATAAGGGATACTGGTAATATGCATCCTCCTTGTTTCAATACCAAAATAAAACTCTATTTGATTATTTTCTGTTTATACAATTAATCACCATCTTTTAAAAATATATTTTTAGTATCCATAGTTTTCATTTTGAATATTTTTTTAACATTTATTTTAGGTTGAGGGATACATGTGAAGATTTGTTACACAGGTAAACTTATGTCCCTGGGGTTTGTTGTACAAATGATTTTGTCACCCAAGAATTAAGCCTAATATCCAGTATTTCTTTTCTTCAGCTCTCCCTCCTCCCACCATCCACAATACTTTTTGTGGGAACATGGATGAAGCTGGGGGCTATTATCCTCAGCAAACAAACACAGGAATTAAAAACAAAATACAGCACATTCCCACTTGGGAGCTAAATGATGAGAAATCCTGAACACAGGGAAATGACAGACACTGAGGTGTACTTGAAGGTGGAGGGTGGGAGGAAGGAGAGCTGAAGAAAAGAAATACTGGATACTGGGCTTTAATTCCTGGGTGACAAAAATCTATTGAGATAGTCATGTTGCTTTTGTCATTAGTTCTGTTTATATGGTAAATCACATTTTTTGGTTCATGTATGTTGAATTAACCTTGCATCCTAGAGATGAAACCTACTTGGTTGTGGTGGATTAGCTTTTTATGTGCTGCCAGATTTGATTTGTAAATATTTTGTTGAGGATTTCTGCATCAATGTTTATCAAGGATATTGGCTTCAAGTGTTTGTGTGTGTGTGTTGTGAGTGTGCATGTGTGTGTCTCTCTGTCAGGTTTTGGTATCAGGATGATGCTGGCCTCACATAAGAAGTTGGGGAGGAGTCCCTCCTCCTCATTTTTTTTTTTTTGAATAGTTTATGTAGGAAAGGTTACCAGCTCTTCTTTGGGTAGCTGGTAGAATTCATCTGTGAATTCATCAGGTCCTGGGCTTTTCTTGGTTGGTAGGTTATTTATCACTCGTTCGATTTCAGAGCTTATTATTGGTATGTTCAGGACATTAATTTCTTCCTTGTTCAGTCTTGGGAGGGTGTATGTGTCCAGGAATTTATCTATCTCTTCTAGGTTTTCTAGTTTGTTTGCATAGAGGTATTCATAGCAGTTTATAATGATTATTTTTATTTCTGTTGGGTCATTGGTAATATTCCCTTCATCATTTCTAAACAATCCTATGCCATCAAGTTATAGCTCAAAAGTGGTCCTTTAGAATGTATTACAGACATACAGTCTCCTCCATTCTTAATTCCTTGTACCTAAGAAGCCTCTTCCTATCCTAATTGCCTAATATTGAGAACTGGAATCTACGGTACTCAGGGCACAGTGAGTAGTGGGAAAAGCTGTTTCCTACAATCCTAACTGATCTCCTCCTGAGGGCTGACTAAAGTGGCTTTAATGTTCCACTCAGCTTGACTAAATTTGAACAGACTTCTCTCCCTGACTCTAGGCCTCTAACTAACCTTATGTTAGAGGATTTACTTAAAAAGAAAATGTAAGTTTTTTCTCAGTCTCTTTGAAATGTAAAGCTTTCTCAAACACCCTTGCTAGTTTTATGACTCAGTGAGGTCTTTTTCAATGACCTGGAAGCCATCTCTTTGAAATGTAATCAGTAAGAAATATAACACCCTTATCTGCCAGTCTCTGCAGAAGGATAGGAACCTAATTGTAGGGGGTGGGTGGTTCCTGGCTCCAAGTTGTAAAATTACCTTCTGCCATTAAGATAGGAGAAAGTTTCCATCTCTTTTAGGTAAAACCAATTAGCAAACACTTGGCTTCTCACCTCAGCCTTTTAAACTTTTCCCATCCTGATTTTTATTTATTTATTTTTATTTATTTATTTTTTTTGAGGCAGAGTTTCACTCGTTGCCCAAGCTGGAGTGCAATGGCACAATCTAGGGTCACCACAACCTCCACCTCCTGGGTTCAAGTGATTCTCCTGCTTCAGCCTCCCGAGTAGCTGGGATTACAGGCATATGCCGTCATGCCCCACTAATTTTGTATCTTTTAGTAGAGACAGGGTTTCACCATGTTGGTAAGGCTGGTCTCGAGCTCCTGACATCAGGTCCCACCCTTAAATTTAGCAAATTGGAGTTTAGATTTCAGTTCTGGCCTCCTCACCCTATAGCAAGGCACTTAAATAAAGTCTTCTTTGCCTATGTAATTTTGTCCATTGTAATTGTGCAGGTCCTTCCACTGAAGAAGAACCTGGAGTTGGCTGGAATTTGTTTCAGGGAATTTGGACCTGTTCATCTTCACGGATGATGATGGGGATTACTAGTGACACAAACCACAGTTATTAAAGAACAATTCTGTGAAAACTGTTAATATATGTCCTTACTGAACCAGAACTTAGCAGCTGGTATTCAAGTTCCTCAGACAATTTTGTGGTCAGTAGCCTTCAAAAGGAACTGCTTCAGTAGCAATCATAAAGTATAGAATAAATGATGTATCTTGACAAAATAATTTTTCCCTGTAATAATGAAGGATATAAAAGTATTTTACCCCCAAATACTTCTCTGACATATTTTGAAGTGGCTGCCACAGGGCTGGCACACTAAGGTGGCTCTGCAAAGCTATCTTTTGTGGGGAAATTTGCATTAATAGAGAATCTCCATTAATGCAGCCAGGCCTTCCCTTTCTAGGCCTTTCCAGGATATAGGAGAGATCTACTGAGAATCTGATACCTTTAAAGGTATGAAAAGAGATGTTTACCATCTATTCTCTCTGACAGCTGCTATCTGTGAGGCTTCATCTACATATCAAGGCCAACTTTGCTAGGCAAGCTTCTTCCTTTCTCCACCTTATAATCTGTCTTGCCACTGAAATCTGATTTACCAACATAAGCTATTTTGGGCCATGCTCTGAGCCTGCATTCTTTCTATAACCTCAAGGCAGTAAGTAGTCTAATATTAAGGCAAAGTAGAGATTATATTTACTTAAGCAAGCAGGATTTCAAAGTAGTTTAAAATGTGAAGTCCAACTGCTCATGTTTAAATGTTGGTTTCACTGCTTATTCACCCCATAGCACTATCATTAAAGGCTTTTTTACATAACAGAGATAATAATAGTTTTTACTTTATACACACACACACACACACATATACATACATATATATGTATATAGATAGATAGATAGATAGATATCATTTTAACATTAAGTACTGTAATGTATGTAAAGTGATTAGCCCCAATATTTGGTACATAGTGAGTCCTCAGCTGATATTAATTACTATCATTATCATTAGTAGTCTTATGATAGTAATTTCCCAGATCCAAGACTATGGCTTACATTTCTTCTATATCAGTATCTTCCAATCTTAGCACAATGTCGTAAAGTACAAAGTGGTATGGGATCATTGACAAAAATCAGAAAAGCAAAAATGGGAAATAAAAAGTATGTTACAAGAAGGAATATGCACACAAAGGACATAAAAGATGACAGAATTTGGCTGGGATGAGTTGAATAGCAAGCTGTTTGGGGTCTCTTCATTGACCTTGCCAGTCTACTTTCTTTTCCCCACCATAGCTCTGGGCCCTGCTATTTATCTCATATCTCCATATATTTATCTGTCCTCCTTCCATATGGTGTGAATATAATAGATTCTAGTCTCATTCATAATATTCAGAATCAATGCAAATGAAAATCAAGGCAAATCATATTCTGCATCTCTAATTAGCATATTATTATGGTATCAATGGTGTTGAAAGCAGGAAATGTCATATGGAAATGTTGAAATGCTCTGTTCGTGTCATGGGCAAAACGTTTTACATGAACCAGACTTTATTTTTTGTGTTTTGTTTTTCAGTGGGTTTAGTAAACTTGATAAAGCCATTTTGTTATTTCCCTCTGCTGCAAGTTAAAGCTTCTCAGGATGAGCAGAGTGTCTGATTCCTTAAGCTTCTGCATCTACAATGCCCAGAGCATTATGATCAATTTACCACTAAGTTGTCACGGAATTAATTAGTTGAGATCGGATGCATTCAGGATGGTATAGCTGTAGAGGGAAACAATTAGGAATGTTTAGCCACAGATTTTCACCACACTTGTAGATACATTTTTAGGCAACTGGACATTAGGATATTTTGCCTTGAAGTCTTCCCTTCCCCTCCCTTATCACTTCAAGCCATTTAAAACACACTAATATTTAAACACACATTCCCTCTCACAGAGACTCCATGCTGTTCGGCATTATTCCTTTTATAATCTTTTTAAAAAGTATATTTCCTCTTTCCTGTCCCCATGCCACATCTGTGACCAGGTTGTGTTGTAAATGAGGTATGTGTTTGAAGGGATAGGAAAGAGAATTGTGACTCCCCGCTGAATGGACTTTTTACCTGCTGCTCTTCTGATTATGTGTGCTAGGATGAGGCAGCTCTTAAAAAGTTGTAAGATTAAGGTTGCTCAGAGGGAGACTGAACTGGGTACCAAGAGAACACAGGGGAGAATCGATGAATTACTTGCTGTACTTACCTCACCTCAGCAGCATATTTAGAAATTCCTGTATTTGCAAATTTATTGTATCTGGCGCTTCTCCCTCTGCATCTATCATAAGCAGAGAGAAAAGCCAACTAAGATTCTTGATCCTAGAGCTAGTGTTTTCTTTATAGGCTTTCTATAATATGTTTGTTGACAGGTTCCTGTTGTGCAATTTCCTTTCACTCCACAGATTTTTCTCAGATCAAATCCAAGGTTGCTATTCTGAAAGGGGAAAAAATGTTTTAAGGAAAATGAAACATTCCTTTACTGACCCCATTCCATGTTTGATAGTAAAGCATTAAAAAGACTGGGTGAGGCTGCTATTTAGGGAAGGGAGAAGGCAGTAAACAGTACCAGGTGGACTTAGGTCACCTAAAGTAGACAGACATTGTATTGGAGAGAGAGTCTCTGGCAACAGCCACCATAACATAAATTGCAAATCAAAGCATTAACCACCACTCTGCCTGCAAACATCATACAAGTCCATCTTTTTTTCCTTTCATTATTTCCACTATGTATCTACCACAGAGCTAAGCATCCACTCCATAACTCTAGGTCCATTCCACTCCTGTTCTTTATGTGACTTCTACATGGCATCCATATTACACTTCTTAAAGGTCACTTCTGGTCATCACATTCATTCAATGAAACACAAATGTTCAAAAAAATTATATTGTCTAAAAAACTGTCTGAACTCAGTGGATTGAAGTCCCTAATCCAAGCCAACACACTCCTTACTTCTCTCCTTGCTACTTCTTTCTCTCTGCTTTCTGTTTCCTCTCTTGCTCTTTTCTTTTTAGCTTTCTCTGTCTTTATGTTGCTCTCTATTCAAGACTTAAAATACACTCTTTTAGTTTTCATATATATTTATCTACTTGGCCACATAATAATATTATGAGATAGATACGATTTTAGTCCCATTTTAGAAATCAAGGAAATGGATGTTCAACAAGTTTAAGTGCTTTGTTTAAAATGATTCAAATCTATAAAGTGGTAAAGCTTCAACTAGTATTTTCATTACTTATTTTTAAATATACCCTTTAGAACTATTAAATTAAATTTAAAGATATCATATATATCTACTCGGATATATACTAATTACATCCTACTATAGGAGAGTAGATAAACTACTGTAGGATAGTGGTAGTAGATATACTATCCAAGTACATCTTCTTGGGCATATATGATATCTGTGAAATGTAAAGTAGAATCCAATTTATTCTTGACAGATAGTTGGATATGTGTCTCAATTTTAAGGGAAATGTTTGGGCTACAAATATAATCTTTGGAGCCAGTCATAAAACAAGATGAGATCAACTATGAATTACCATTGACAGAAAATGAAGAGATGAAATAAGAGGCAATATCGCTTTGGTGTCAGAATGTTGCTTTTGAATCCTAGCTCTATTTGTAACCATTAGTTACCATTACAAATAGTAATCTTAGAAAATATGCTTATTACTTTAAACATTAAGTTGTGAGATGCAGTGCATTTTAGTTTTTAAGAATATAAAATTCCAGCTTTGCCACTGTGTAAAAGTGAGCAAATTATTTAAATTAGCAGAGTATCAGTTTTCTCATCTGGAAAAGACAAATAATTATATCTACTTCAGATGGTTGTTTTGAAGTTTTACATAAATTAACATTTGAAAAAATACTTAGCATATTTATAGCATCTAGTAAGACTCCTATGTGTTTTGCTGTTTAATTTTTCTCTTGCTTAAAATGTAGTTGGTAATATCATCTGCCCCATATTCTGCTTTTGGCACATTGTAATTTTACATATAGGGTACAATTTGATGCATATATATGTTGTATAACAATTAAATCAAGGTAAATACATTTATCAGCTCCTGCATTTAACTTTTTTTTTTGTTTTTTTGTGACTGAATTTTGCTCTTGTTGCCCAGGCTGAGTGTAATGGCATGATCTGAATTCACTGCAACCTCTGCCTACCAGGTTCAAGCAATTATCCCGCCTCAGCCTCCCAAGTAGCTGGGATTACAGGTGCATGCCCCCACACCCAGCTAATTTTGTATTTTTAGTAGAGATGGGGTTTCTCCATGTTGGTCAGGCTGGTCTTGAACTACCGACCTCAGGTGATCCACCCACCTCAACTTCCCAAAGTGCTGGGATTACAGGCATCAGCCACCACGCCCAGCCCATTTATAATTTTTCTGTGTGTGAGGAAAACATTCAGAACTTCTCTTCTAGCTATTTTGTAATATGTAAAACTTTGCTGTTCACCCTAGTCACTCTACTGTGAAATTGAAAACCAGAAATTATTCCTCCTATTTAATTGTAACTTTGTACCTGTTGACCACCCTCTCCCTATCCTCTCTTCTAAACCCTCACCCCAGCACGGTTCTACTCTACTTTGACTATATAATTTTTTAAAACAAATTCCACATAGGAGTGAGGTCATATGGTATTTGTCTTTCTATGTATGGCCAATTTTAATTAATGTACTCCAGTTTCATCCATGTTGTTACAAATGATAGGATTTTTTAAAATTTCTATGGCTGAATAGTAATCCATTATGTACGTTCACCACATTTTATTTTTCTATACATCTGTTGAACAATTTGATTGATTCTGTATCTGACTATTGTGACTAGTGTTGAAATAAATATGGGCATGCAGGTATCTTTTTGACATATTGATTTCATTGTTTTGGATATATACCCAGTAGTGAGATTGCTGGATCTTGGGAGTATCTCTGTTATGTTTCTCATAATGGTTTCACTAATTGATATTAGTAAATCTAAATATATAATACCTGTCTACAATGTATAAGTGTTCCCCTTCCTCCACATTATTGTCAACAAGTATTCTTTTGTCTTTCTGTTAATATCCATTCTATTTGGAAAAAAGTGGTACTTCATTGTGGCTTTGATTTGTATTTCCCCAGAAGAAAATGGTATTTCACTATGATTTTAATTTGCATTTCCCTGATGATTAGTGATATTGAGAACTTTTATATGCTTTTGGGCCATTTTACCCCATATTTTAATGATTAAATGAGGTAAAGCTCATACATAGAATAAATATTAACTATCATTTATAAAATCTTGCATATCCCAGTGATTATACTGTGCATAATAGATTCATTATTATTACATTCTTTTACATAAACAAACATAACTTTAGTTCTGTGCAGATGGCTATTTAGTTCTTCTGGTCTTGAAATTTACCCTTTTGATTACTCTTGAGAGGCATGTATAAGTGGTTCAGACACAGAGCTGTCTGTGAACATTTTAAATATCACTTTACCTTGCTATAGACTTGAGTCTATGTTCATTTTCTTGATTCTTTCAGCGGAATCATTTCAGATATTGGAATTCAGTTTTTTTCTAGTTGATGCATAATTTATTGCAAGTGTCCAAAATATTAAATTTAAAGGACTTGAGACCTTTTCCTTTTCTTTACTTTTCAAAAATATATCTAATATTTCCTTTAATTAATATTTTATGTTGTTCAAGAATAAGGGATCTTTGATACTAGTTTAGGTTTGGTTCCATTAAATGCCATATCTTAGTCTTAAATTTGATAGTTAAAGTCTTTTTCTGGCTAGGCTCAGTGACTCACGCCTGTAATCCCAGCACTTTGGGAGGTCGAGGCGGGTAGATCACGAGGTCAGGAGTTCAAGACCAGCCTGGGCAATATGGTGAAATCCTGTCTCTACTAAAAATATAAAAATTAGCTGGATGTGGTGGCATGGGCCTGTAGTCCCAGCTGCTCGGGAGGCTGAGGCTAGAGAATCACTTGAACCTGGGAGGCAGAGGTTGCAGTGAGCCAAGATCACGCGACTGCACTCCAGCCTGGGGGACAGAGACATTCTATCTCAAACAAACAAACAAACAAAAAACCTTTTTTTTCAAATTGGATAAATGTTTAAGTTGTAAATAACTTGGATAGCTTTTGTTAGTCTTCAATAAGTGTTATCAGTGCCTTTACAGTGGGTGTAGGCTTTTTTTTATGCAAAATCATTTTTACTGCAAGGATTTTTTAAATTCAAACTGTGATTAAAGCTCTTAGCCTTAATGGCTCTTTTTGGTCTCACAATCAGAAAACAATATTACTTTACAACTGACAAGGGAAGCTAGTTTAGTTGTCTGGAGATATCTATGAGGATTTCATTGCACCATGCTCATCTAACTGCATATTCTCTAAGTAAAACTCCACAAAATTTGATTATGTTCTTAAATAGACAACATTAAAATAACAGGCTGCCAAGAGATTCCTAGGAGATTTTCAGAGAAACACCTTGAAGTAAACAGCATAATTAAATAGAACAACTGCATGGATTTAGTCCACATATTGCATAATTTCCGAGAAGCTTAAAAACTGTTAGCAATACTAGACTTCCCTAGGTAGGATTATCAGTTTAGGGATTACAACAGGATGGACATGGGAAGCCAAAGGGAAACTGAGAATATTGGCATGCTAAAGAAGAGACAACAGTGATGGTTGCTTTGGTCTAATTCTAGGTCTTTCATGGTAGAGTGAAGGAACACATCTAGTTCTGCAAATCTGCCAAGATTTTCAAGAAACAGAATAACTGTTGAATTCAAGACACAGCTCTTACTTGTGTGAAATGGTGTCACAGTATGACACAGAGGGAGTTAGAAAAAAGAAATTTGATTTGTTGCTCAAGGCATCATATCTAGAATTTCTTCCCCAAAACCAGCTTTTGAAAATTAGAGAACAAATAGAATGTGAAAGATAATAATAAGACATCAGAAATGTTGGAAAGAGGTGAGGGGTTTAGAATATTGGCAAGTTAAGTTGTATAGGTACAAATGAATTCTCTTGATGGCAGTATGTGGAGACATGAGGAGGTGTGTTGGAAAAAAAACCACACATAAACATAGAGGAAGGAAGCCTGTGTTCTCATTTTAACTCTATCTTTAAGCTAGCCATGTAACACATTTCAACTTGTTTTCCACAGTAGCCTATTTAAGAATCAAGATGATGATTCAAAGTGGTTCCAACTGTGTTCTTTGGACTTTAGGGGTTATAGGATATGCTTTTGAGGTCTTAGAATATGGGAGATTGAGGATGGAGTTGTGACAAATTTCTGTTAGTGGAGCCTAGGGTCACCAATGTGATTTTAACTAGAAAAGTTCATTTTCATTTTTTCTTTTACTTTTTTCCCCTTTGCATTAGGATAGGTGATCTGAGGATACCTGGGGCTCTTAGATGATGAACTTCTATGTTGCAGCGACTGATAAAATGATAAAAATTAGTTTTCAATAAAATAGTTTTCACAATATTATTACAAATTAGAAAATGATCTAAATATTTTACAAAGAAAAATACGGTATAAATTATCAAAGATAATTAAATATTTCTGCAGCATAAATATTATACTCAGTGATATGTTAATATCTAGTAATAGAACTGATAAATGTAGTATAGCTGAGCCAGAAATAATTTTATGTTTGTTTCAGAAAGACTTAATTGAAAGTTCTCATAAATGTGAATATAATTTTAATATAGATATACTCATTATGGGCATAAGTTAATTTTTATTATCAGCCAGCTAAAAAATAACTACCATGAATTAAACTTATTTATACTAAGGTAAAAATATTCTTATTCTATTAACATTGACTGATCTGTTAAAACTGCATGTGAATTATAGCATCTGTGGAAGTAAGGAATCTTTTACAACTTGGAAAACGAAGTCATACTACAGAGGAATCCTCAACTATAATCATTTCCTAATAGACCAAAGAAATTCACATTATGAATATAAAGTTAAAACAGATTTATTAATCACTAAGTTTAAACAACTCACATAATAAAAGAATAATTGATTTTTAATATTTTGTTTATACCTTATTAAATAAATATTCATAAATATAGCACATAAAATATTAAGAATAGAATAAACATTCTTGTACCAAAACCCAGTTTAACCTTTAAATTTCCCTAAATATCATAAATTTTACCCTTACCTTTAAAGATTATCTTTAAATTCCTCCATGTGGCCTTTGAATCTTACCACCTTCTCTCCTTACTCAAAAAGTAATAATTATCCTTAATTCAATGTTTTATCACTTTGTTTTCTGTATATTTTACCACTTATATTTCATCAATGTAAATCAAAGCATCTATGTAAATACTGCAACTTGCTTTCTTTTGCCTTATGTATTTGAGTTATAAATTGTGAGATATATAATGAAATACAGCTACAATACATTCATTTTAATTATTTTAATAAAATAAGGAAATATTAATTAATAGGTTTTTGGTCTCAAAGCTTCTTTAAACTCTTAAAAATTGTTAGACTCCCAAATGCTTAGGTAAATTATATCCATTGACATTTACTCTGTTGATAAATAAAACAGAAAATTTGAAACTATTAAGATAACATTTTTTAATGAAAATGCTAACATATGCTAATATATTTTTATGAAAAGTTTATTTTCATAAAAAACACTTATTAAAAACAAGAGCATTGACTTACATTTTTAAAAATATTAAATACATTTCTCAATACACAAGTACCATTTTTTTTGCTGTTAATTTTGATGCTCTGCCATAGAACAAAAAAGAATCCATCTGCTACTAGTATTATTGAAAGTATTTTATAAAAATCTACAGTAACTGCTGTATTTTTTCTAATGTACTTTTTATCTATTGTAATGATTACATGTTTTTTCCTGTTATTCTTTAAATTTCATAATTTAAATCAAAGCATCTATGTATATACCATAACATGATTTTCTATAAATAAAGAAAAATTTTATTCCTTTCTATATTACTGGACTAGTTTGGTCTATAACTTTCCTTTCTCACAACACTCTCATCTGATTTTGATAAACATTATGCTATCCAAAATAAATGAGATAAATTTTTTTAAATAACAAATTGTGTATGATTAGACAGATGATTCTTTTATATTTTGATAGACATTTTCTGTAAAACCAGCTGTGCCTAGTGATGGAAAGATTTCCAACTAATGACACTATATTTATAATTTTTATAGGCTCATATGTATTTTCTATTTCTATTTTGGTAAAGGTAAAATATATGATTTCACTAATTTATCTCCTGTGACTTAAAATTTGTGATTACAGAAAACCATTTAATTTATTTTGTCACTTTTTTCTCCATGACATCCATAGATATTTACATATTTTTATTGCTAGTATTATTTTATTTGCACCTTCTCTCTTTTATTCTTGAATCATCCTCTCATGATATACATCTTACATGTCAGTCATTCAAAGACATACTTTTGTCTTTACCAATGCTGTGTATTTTATATTTGTATTTTGTGTAATTTCATTTAGTTTCATTAAGTTTTGATCTTATGAAGTATCAGTATAATAATTGAGTTCTAAGTGTTTTTATATTTCTTTTATGAATTATTGTTTGATCACTTATTTAACAATATATTTACTAATTTATAAAATATGCATTTTTTTCGTTTTAGCTTCTTTTAATTTAATGGAAATGTAAAAGAAGTATAATTTCAATATAGATGCATTCATTATAATATGTAATACTTATTTTTCATAGATGTTCCGTATGTAGTTGAAAGACTACAAGTCATTTTGTTGGTTGTGACAGCTTATTTATACATTGTTGTCATTACTGTTATTAATTTTGCTTAAGCTATTAGTTACCGAGAGGATTATGAAAGCTTTACGCTATAATGAAAATCTGTCTATTTCTTCTTATATTCATTCAGTTTTTTTCAGAAATATTTTAATTACAAGTTCATAAAGCATAGACATTCATATATGTTACATTTTTCTAATTAATTAAACTTTTTCTCAAACAACTGTTTTATTTCCAGCAATTTTTCTTCACTCCAAATCTTTTATGTCTAATATGATGGTAAGATTATATTTAGATTTAGCAATACTTTATTTAGATTGCTTTTCCTGGAAAATATTTTTCATCATTTAAAAATGTCTGCTTGTGCTTTGAATGGCATATAATTGGCTATACTTTCTATTTATGCCTGACAGCCTTTAACTAGAGAATTTAATCCATATATATGTATTATAGTAATTCATAATTGATATCTTTAGCTTACTTCTATTTAATGCTTTCTAAATATCCTACATTTTTTATTTTTCTATCCCTCTTTTCCTCTAACTTTTAAATAAATTATTCTTTCTCTCATTTACTTTTTTTCCTATGCATTTGCAGTTTATATAATTTGTTTCAGTTTTTAATGGTTATCTAATACATTTAACATGCATAATTAGCTATTCAAATTGGAGAAAATCAATTGCTTTTTATCCTCTGACTCCACCAACAAATAAGAAACTTTAAAATGCTTCATCAGTTAATATGTCTTCTAACTGATATAGTTAGTTGCTCAACATTTTAGTCCCATATGGTTTTCAGTCAAATGACAAACAATATCACTATCATTATTTTGTAAAGCCCATATTGGCTTAGATTTACTTACATTTTTTTTTTTTTTTTTTTTTTTTTTTTTTTTTTTTTTTTTTTTTCTTTCTTTCCTCTTAATTACTTCTTGTATCCCAGATGTTTTCACTGAAACACATTCTATCTGCATTTTAGAATGTTTAGAATTTCTAAACCTTCTAAATTGTTGTTAGCAACTTCCTTGTTTTTGTTCATTTTGTCTGAAAAGTGTTTACACAGCCTCCATTCTAGAAATACTAGTTTTAATACATTTGTAATTCTAATTCAATAATTATATTTTTATCATTTTAAAAATTATTATTTAACTTTCATAAATTATTATTTTGAAGGTATTATCCCACTGCCTTCTTATTTACAGTGCTGCTACTGAAATCTTGCACTTTCAGTACGTTTTCTTCTTTTTTCTCTGACTCCTTATAGGAACTATCCTTGTCTCAGCTGATGGTAGTCTGAAGTTGAATAGACACAGTGTTATGTGTCTTGGTATGGATTTCTTCTCATATATTCTATTTTTTATTCAGAAGACCTAATATATTGGAAGGTTTATATCTTTCCATTCTTCTGCAATACATAGATATCTGTTCAAATATTGTCTTTCTCTTATCCACTGACTCTTCTCCCTTTGGAATTCTAACTGGAAAAATATTGGATCATTATATGCTGTGTTTTGTGTGCTTTAATCTCTATGTAAAGTGTCTATATATTTAGTGAATTATGGATAGTTTATCCAGAACTTTTTGTCCAGTTCACTAAGAATTTTTGGACTATTTTTAATTTTCTCAAACTATCTATTATATTTAATTTTAATTATGCATTTCATTTCTGCAAGTTTTATATGCATTTTTCTAAATCTGAAGATTTTACATATCTCAATTCTTAATCCTATTTTAACTCCCCATATACTTTCTTTAAATATGTCATATATACACAAACACAGTTATGCAAGCGCACACACACGTACATATATTTAATTTTGTGTTTTTAATTGTAATTTCTAAAGTCAGTTGTGGGTCCAGGTCTTGTGTTGGAAACCTCATCTTCAATACAGTAGTCTTGAGAGATGAAACCTTTAGAAGGAGATTTGGCCACGAGGGATCTACCCTCATGAATGGATTAATGACATTGAAGTAGTGGGTTCCAAAGTTTAAAAAATGAGTTCAGATGTCCTCTCTTCTCTCTCTTGAGCTTGTATTCTCTTGCCTTTCTGCTTTCTGCCACCTGATGACAGAGGAGGAAGTCCCACACCAGATGTCAGCACCTTGCTATTAGCTTTCACAGCCTCCAGATCTGTGAGAAATAAATTTATTTTCTTTATAAATTAGCTAGTCTGTGGTTTTCTGTTATAGCAACACAAAGCAGACAGACATAATGTCAACTTGTTTTCTTATGCTTTGTACAGTATATGTGTTTTACACCTGCCTCAAATTTCACCTGGATTTTATAAACAAACAAACAAAAATTAAATGCTCGGGGTCACTGGAGTCTATCAAATGTAATTCAGGTGAATGCCAGTTCTAGTGCCACATATTTCTCTCACTTTTCATTTTTATTTATTTATTTTCCCTCTAATGTTTCTTTAGTTCCTTATCAGCTCAATACGCATCAACATTTTAAGAGTTGTTTGTGCATATAAGCAATGCATGTTTTTCTTTTGCTCTATTTTACTCATTGATTTAAATTTCACCCATTGCTTTCAGTTGTTCATAGCAGGAGAATCAATCAGAGTATATAATCCACCCCAATATTGAAAATAGGGATCACATTTTATTCTTCTACTGATGATACCTTCTTTTATTACTCTGGTAATCAAGGGAGCAATGTCATATTAAGGAGCTTTATTTAGTATATTATAATGACCTTCACAGTGGAAGAATTACCTCTTTAACATAGTACATAGCACATAGAAAATGTCCAATGAAACATTCCATCTCTATTTAGTAATAAATGGATATATACAGTTTAGAATCAAGTACGATATAAAATACTTGTATTCATTTCATATATCTTTATAGAATATTCCAGGCACATTTTTTTAAAAAATTTCTACCAGATTCTGAAGAAAGAAAAAATGTACTATACTGGTAATAATAATATTAGTAATACTGTAATAATGATAAATGGTAATTATCATTTCTTACACTTATACAATATTACAAAAACTGAATGAATTATTTTGCAACACTATCTCATTTTCTTTTTTTCTTCTTTTTTGAGATGGAATTTCACTCTTCTTGCCCAAGTTGGAGTGCAGTGGTGCAGTCTTGGCTCACTGCAACCTGCGCCGCCTGAGGGTTCAAGCAGTTCTCCTGCCTCTGCCTTTGAGTAGCTGGGATTACAGGCACGTGCCAATGTGCCTGGCTAATTTTTGTATTTTTAGTAGAAATGGGGTTTCACCAAGTTGGTCAGGATGGTCTCCAACTCCTGACCTCAGATAGTCTGCCAACCTCGGCCTCCCAAAGTGCTGGGATTACAGGGATAAGCCACTGCACCTAGACTCTCATTTGCTTTTCAAAATAAGCTTAAAAAGTTATTTCTTTTATACTTGTCATTTCTGTCTTAGGAAGCAGGCTTAGAGAAGTAATGCCACTTATCCAAGATCACAAGGGTAAAAAGTGGTAATGCTAAAATGTGAACCAGGATATCTATTCCCAAAGCCTGTGATATTTGTCATATCTAATTTATTCAACCAACCTACCTGTCTAGTTTAAACTGAGAATCTTAGTGAGTAGGGAACAATGTAGTGCAACATTCCACAGACATAAATTTTCCATTTTAGTATTACCATATTTTAATTATTAAAATATATTAGATTTAATATATTAATATATTAAAAATATATTAAAAGGTCTACAAAATTAAAGGTGGCCTAAGCCAGGCTACCTAATCTAGTGAAACTTGCAACCACAGTTTAGTTGGTGGTTCTTGACAAAAATTTAAAACAGATTTTATCTCCTTTATGAGATAAAGTTGATATCTGAATTTTCAAAGTAGGCTAGATATCCTGTAGGCATAGTTATACTAAATTTTACTGCAAAAAGCTATCACAGCTTTTAAACAATTGTTATGTATTAGGTACTATAGATACATTTTCTAATTTAATCTAATGGAAACCTATGTATCTATATTGAGTTTCAGAGAAGAAAATTATATTATGGAAGTTTGCTCAGCTAATAGCAAACTAACTGAGTGGTCTTAGGTTCAAATACATTAATTTATAAAGTCTACTTTTCTTTATATATATGAGATAGTATTCTTTTTATAATTGTTTTAAAAATTTAATGTTTATGAGTACTATATACACACACACATATATATATATATATACAAACACACACACACACACACACACACATATATATATATATATATATATATGAACTACATGAGATATTTTAATACAGGTGTACAAGGTGTAATGGCCATATCAGGGTAAATAGGATATCTGTCATCTTAAACATTTATAATTTATTTGTGTTACAAACATTATAATTATACTCTTTTAGTTATTTAAAAATGTATGATAAATTTTTGTTGACTATGGTCACTCTGTTGTGATATCAAATGCTAGATATTTTGCTTAAAAATCCTTATATTACATTTAACTTTATGGATAGTGTATAAAGGTAGTGATGTGAATACAAATGTTTTTTAAGAGCTACTACATATTATGCGCTATGGAGTTCACCCTTGAACAACACAATGGGTAGGGGTACTGATCCCTTGCACAATAAAAACCCAGCATATAACTTCTGACTCCCCAAAATGTAAACTAATCACCTGCAGGTGACCAGAAGCCTTACTAATAACAGCAACTGTCAATTAACATACATTTTGTGTATTATATACATTTATATTCTATATTCCTACAATAAAATAAGCTAGAGAAAAGAAAACGTTATTAAGAAAAATCATAATACTTAACTATTTATTAAGTGAAAGTAGGTCATCATAAAGGACTTCATCCTTTTCCTCAAATTTATAGACTGAAGAGTAGGAGGAGGAGGAAGAGGAGAGTTGGTCTTGCTATCTCAGGAGTGGCTGAGGTGGAAAAAAATCTGAATACAAGTGGACCTGCTAACCTGTGTAGCTCATGGGTAACTACATTTTTGCCTGAATTATATCACTTAAGCCTCACAACTATCTTATGAAATATTTATATTATGCACATTTTATGGACAAGGAAACTGAGGTGCTGACATGTGGCATAATGTTCCAAGGTCATACACATCTGAAAAACCTGCAAAAGTGAAATATGAAACTAAATTTGACTGGCCTACGAATTTGAAATATTTCTACTTTAGCATCTTCTAGGCACTCAACAATTTAAATTATTAAGAATCTTAAAATAATTGACAAAATCAATACTCAGCCAAACTAATACAGACATCTAAGTTATCATCAAATGATCTATGTCATGATGATTTCACATTCCAAATAGTTTTTATTTAGTCACATTGGTATTGTTTATATTAGATTATAAACACTGATGATACAGAAAACGCAATTACATAATTAGTTTTAAAGCAACTACAGTGTACTTCAAGAAGTTAAAAAATTTATCATTGTTTGCTTAATTCTTTTTTGATGCTTCTTTGGCTGACAATATTTTATAATTCAGGTATTTGCTGAAATGTCATTTCCTTAGATCATTGTCTTGACTGCCCTGTCTAATAATTACATATTCAACACTCTAACACATTATTTTATTTTATATATTTCTTTTTTATGAATTTTTAATGAATTATTGATCAATAATTTTTATTTATTTTTGTTTGTTTATTTATCTCCTCCCATTGAATCATAAACTATACAGAACCTCTCTGTTTACCATGGATGGTATCTCTAGAATCTGGAACAATGGACATAGTTTGTAAATTTTTGTAGAATGAATAACGTTTAACAGGATTTATGAAGTCCTTTTGAATCCAGTTTTCTTTAAACAATATTTTAAAAATTGAAGAGAAGAATGTGGTTATATGTGTGATGATCTGACTTTGCTTACCACAATGCAATGTCTGATTCATCATCACCATGAGTTTTCCTTTGTATTTCTACTTTTTGATTTTTTTGCCCTATCTTTTTGACTTTCTTTCCCTCTATCTTATTTCCTTTTCTTTTCTCCCATCTACTATGCAGAGAGTAGATTTTTCTGAGTCTGGCTGATTATACTTTTTGCCATTTCTAATGCCTAACAGTCAGTGAATTTTGCAAAAGCGGAAATTAAAACAGCAAACTCAGTAGCTCAAGGTCAAATATTAATGCTCATCAATATAGGACACACTAGAGATGCAAATGGGGGTATTGAGTTTTTCTGAGAGTATCAGTGTGGAGCTTTTATTGTTTTGTTATTAGGAAGATAAGTCACTGTGAGATCAACCTACACTTTGCATTCATTTTAATAACTTTTCTTATTGTTGCCCAGAAATGTGCATCAGCATAGATTGTAAACTACTGTTCCCTTAATCTTCCATTCAGGAAATGAG
Source organism: Cebus imitator (assembly GCF_001604975.1). Classification (NCBI taxonomy): domain Eukaryota; kingdom Metazoa; phylum Chordata; class Mammalia; order Primates; family Cebidae; genus Cebus; species Cebus imitator. The sequence goes on from NW_016107337.1 coordinate 2,837,892, forward strand.
TGTGCCTCAATGAAATATTAATACATTTTCCTTTTAGCTTTAAGTGTGGCCTGTTTTTCCTCTTGATTGCAGTTTAAAACAAGAGTCTGTTTATTGAAACAGAAAGTCACATGCAAGTAGGCACTCTGGTGACTAGTAACATGCCATCATTGAATGTGACATAGTTTTAACTGCTGGAGAAGATATAAAGTAGGATAATAAAACCCAATCAATTATAAAACAATATCAGTGTGTATGCTAAGACAAAGTAAATTTAAGGGCAATTCTGCACGTTAACTATAAATGTAACCTGATTTCTAAACACCGAGAGGTGTTGCGCACAGATATCTCTACATTGACACAAAAACTGCTTCCTTATATAAATAGATTTCCACAAAAATAATAGTCTTAAGTTTGCATTTACTAATCATATAGAAATTCTCATTAACAGGTAAGATGCTTCCGTTAGCAAACCCTCTATACAGGCAGTTGTTCAATGCTTACAATTCACCAAACTCTTTTAAGGGCAAGTTATAGAGTGACAAACCATGCAAGACTTCTGCCCTCATGGAGATTATCTTTTACAGGGGGGAGAGAGACAGTAAACATGAAAACAAAAGTATAACATTTTCAGCCTGCAGTAAGTGCTTTACAAAATGAGTAGATATGATAGGTGCCATTAGAGATACTTTAATTGGGGCAGTCAGGAAAAGCGATGGTGCAGAGGTTACTTTGAGCTGAGATACAAGTCACACAAAGGGAACTATGCAAAACATCAGAGAACTGCCTCTGTAGTGAAGGGGATAAAAGGTACAAAGACAATGATACTTCAAGACTAGAAAGAAGGCACACGTAGGTCTGGAATATACTAATGGAAAAGGGAAAATTAATAAGACATAAACCTGGAGACAAAAGTAGTCACCAGGTTATTTTGAGTTTTGTAGGAAAACTATAAGAAATTTGAATTCATTATAATTTGTAAACCAAGATATTGAAATAAGCGTTTTAATAAAAGGAATAATATTATGCTTCTTTTTTTAAAAAAATATCATGTTGTCGTTTGGACAGTGGGTTGAATATGATAAACCTGAAAGTAGAGAGACCAGTTAGGATGTTGTATCTGTTTGGCATATGAAAAATAGTGTTGGTCTGGAATGATGGGAAAAAAAGTGTAAATAATGAAGAGTGGTCAGATTTTTGACTTTTCATTTTTTTGATAAAGCAAACAAGAATTATTGGTGGATGGCATGTGTCAAAGAAGAAAGAAAACACTAGTTTTAAAAAGAAATCAGAATACTTGTATTGACAATTAATAATTGTAAAATATAAAAAATTATAAACCTAAGTAATTTAGTAAGGTTTTTAATTTTGTAAGTGATTTTACATTTTATCATGAAACAATAACAAACTTGAGCATTGAAAAAAACATCAATGATGAGCATTAATTGAAGGTATGTTAAGAAAAAAGACTAATGAAAGGCTTTCAAAAGTACTTTATCATAGGAGAAAAGAGAAGATATTATCTTATGTAGGAATTTCTACGGCATACGTAACAGGACTAATTCACAGATGAAATCACTGTCCTTATGATTCATTAAAAAAAAGAATGAATATTCACAGATCCTAATGCTTAATGTTTGTATTTTACATTTCTTTTAAGAATTTAAATATCTGTATGTCTCCAGATCTTCTTGAAATTCACCTAAGTAATTTTTTCTATGCTTGTGCAACCAGTATTGCCTAATTTTCATTTCCATTGAATTGTGATCACAATAATTTACTTTTCTGGCATGAGATAGCATTTTATTTTCCCATTAGTATTTACAAGAGGCATATCTTGATTAAAAATTCACCACTTTGCAGCCTGTCTTCTTTTTAAAATTTGATGTTGTTAATCTGCAATTCTTCCCTGAGGTATTTTTTTATTATCACTACAAACTGATATTCAAATAATTTTTTCTTAAATTATGAAGACATATGGTGTTTTCACAAATGGATTGTTGAAAGTATGTTTATCTTTAATGTACAATAAAACACTTTTTTCTATACCTATTTTATTACTTTGTATGTTTAATCATAATAACAAGATTTGGAACAAATTTATCTGTATAGACCTAGATTCATCTAATTATTTTACATAAAGTATTAACATCTCCATGCTAATGTAATGTCAATTATATAAAAAATAAAGGTAGACTATGAGGTCAAAATCTCAAAACCTTTAGAGTAAAACTGATTTACCTTGATTTTAGAGCAAAACAATATTTATAGACATTAAAAAAATCAGATTAAGCCAATTATCTTTTCTCATATTTCTGTGTGTTGCATCTGTGATACAGCTTGCTTTTAAATCAGGAAAACAGGAAAAGTAACCTGGCTGGTCTGTTATAAAGATAGGTCATAACTGTCCAATTTTCTTGGAAATGCAGTGAGAAGATCTAGAGATAATGTTTAACAATAAAGCTTAGCCATTATTAAGTATAATAATTAACCTCAAGCTAGAAAATTGCCCCACAAAGGTTGGGCAAACGTAATGCATGGAGATGTGCTTTCATCAAGTAATTGCCGCAGAGTACTTTTGGAGGAAAAGTTTTGTAAATATAAGAGTGGATGAAATACTGCCTGAACTTTTGTATTGTGAATTATTGTTTTAGAGATATTTACAAACTATGCATCTGACAGGAGCCCAATACAGAATTTACAGAGAACTCAACTCAACAGCAACAAGAAAGACAATCTCATTCAAAAGTAGACAAAGGACAATTTTTTTTTCCAAAAGGATACCTCTAAATGGCCAACAACCATATGAAAAAATGTGCAACATCACTAATCATCAGAGAAATGTAAATTAAAATCACAATGAGATATCATCTTATACCAGTCAGAATGACTATTGTTAAAAACAGAAAAATGTGACTAATTTTGGCTGGATGTGGAGAAGAAAGAATGCTATACACTGTTGGTGAAAGTGTAAATTAGTGTGAAGATTTCTTAATGAAATAAAAACAACTACCATTCACTCGATCCAGCCATCCCCACTACTGGACATCTACCCAAAGGAAAATAAATCATAATATCAAAAAGATATTTGAACTCGTATATTTATTGCAGCATTATTCACAATAGCAAAGCTATGGAATCAACCTAAGTGTCTATCAATGAATGAATGGATAAATAAAATGTAGTATATATACTTGATGAAATTCTATTCAGCCATAAAAACGATTGAAATTATGTCTTTTGCAGCACCCTGGATGGAACTGGAGGCCACTAAGTGAAATAACTCAGAAACAGAAAGTCAGCCCATTTTCTCACTTTTAAGTGGGAACTAAATAATGTGTGCTTATTATAAACACAGTGTGAAATAACAGACATTGGAGATTAAGAAGGATAGGGGAGTTGAGAAAAAGATAGATAATGAGAAATTACTTAGTGGGTACACTGTACATTTTTGGTTGAGGGATACACTAAAAGCCTAGACTTCACCACTATGAAATATATCCCTGTAACAAAATTGCACTTGTACCCTTTAGATGTATACAAATAAAAAGAAAAAGAGACAAAATCTCCAAAATAGCTACCACCAAAAAATGTTTATTATGCAAATACTGTGTGCCAAATACTATGCCATGCCTTAGGAACACAGAGGAGAGCTTGATGGGAATGCATCTTGCCCTCATGAATTTTACATTCTTGTAGACAAGGAAGAGAAAACATGTATGCAATTAAGAATACAAATTTTGAATATTTCTAGATTGGAATTATAGGGATTAATATTAACTAGAACTACTTTAGATAATTGATCTAGTAACTGCTTTAAATAAATTATATTTAAACTGAGCTTTTCAGTATAAAAGGAGCTAACAGGAACAAATAAAATCTATTCAGGTGAAACTTTTTTTTAGGACTATGAAAGATGAGGGTAAAATTTAAAAAAACAAGTTTTAAAACAGGTAAAAAGTTACATTTGGCCCCAACTACTGTGAGACTGGCTTAAAATGATTATTTTAGAAATTAGAATAGCCATAAACTTAGCAAATAATTTAAAATTTATGCAAAACATGTGCAGTCTGTGTGTACTATTAACCTTTAGGTAAAAATATATTTACAGTTTTCAGATGAATGTGCTTGGCTGAAGTAGTAAAACTTTTGCCTTTTCAATGAGTTGCTTTGCTCTGGGAGTAAAACATGTTTAGATGACACAGGAATCTGATGTTACCACTTTGTGGCCAATTTGACAAAGGGATATATTGTGTTATATATTAATTATCCAAACCATTAAAAATATTTCCCTTAATGTTTCTGGCTATAAAAAGAATATAAAGATTTCAAGCAATAAAATAAGTATAAAAAAGAGAAAACTATTTTAGAAACATAATTCTATTTTAGAAACAGAATTTTTACTGTTAATACATTCTATATTTTTAAGTCCAATATATACATTCCACAATGTGCATGAATGATAGCTTATATATTTTCCTATGAATGGGCATTTAGATTTTTAATTGATTCAGCTACTAGTAACTATGCAGCAGTACTCAATATTCTTTTCATGTATTTATTTTTGGTGCATATCAAATTATTTCCTATGATACATTTAAGAATATTTAATATTATTCAATATATGAGAGATGAATACCCCATTTACCACAATGTGATTTTTTATGCATTGCATGCCTGTATCAATCTATCCCATCTCATGTATCCCATAGATGCTACTTTCAGTGGTAAAAACTGTGATTACTTTTGCACCAACCTTTAGGTTTCAGGTAAATGTGCTTGGCTAAGGTTGTAATATTTTTACTACCTTTTTGGTTTTTGCACCAACCTTAAGGTTGGTGCAAAAGTAATACACCTATTATGTACCCACAAAAATTATTAAAATTTACAAAAACCTAAAAAAGTTTATATATTGTAAAATGTCCTTTTAGAAGGATATATTTTTGCCCATTAACCTCTCAACCGGAAGAGATTACTGTATTTTTTTTTTTAATTTTGCCAATATTTGGGAAAATCATGTAGTATTTAGAGCTCTATTTTTTTAAGGGCTCCAATTTCTTTTTTTTAATTATTATTATACCTTAAGTTCTGTGGTACATGTGCAGATATGCAGGTTTGTTACAAAGGTATACACGTGCCATGTGGTTTGCTGCGTCTCTCACCTTGTCATCTGCATTAGGTATTTCTCCTAATGCTAACCCTCCACTAGCCCCCCATCCCCCTGCTATTTCTGCCCTAGTCCCCCAACCCTTGACAGGACCCAGTATATGATGTCCATGTGTTCTCATTGTTCAACACCCACTTATGAGTGAGAACATGTGGTGTTTGGTTTTCTGTTCTTGTGTCAGTTTGCTGAGCATGATGGTTTCCAGCTTCATCCATGTCTCTGCAAACAACATGAACTCATCCTTTTTTATGGCTGCATAGTATTCTATCATGTATATGTGTCACATTTTGTTTATCAAGCCTATCATTGATTGGCATTTGGGTTGGTTCCTTCCAAGTCTTTGCTATTGTGAACAGTGCCACTATAAAAACATGTGTCCCTATAATAATAGAATGATTTATAATCTTTTGAGTATATACCCAGTAATGGGATTACTGGGTCAAATGGTATTTCTATTTCTAGATCCTTGAGGAATTGCCACAATGTCTTCCACAATGGTTAAACTAATTTGCACTCTCACCACCAGTGTAAAAGCATTCCTGTTTCTCCACATCCTCTCCAGCATCTGTTGTCTCCTGATTTTTTAATGATCACCATTCTAACTGGCCTGAGATGGTATCTCAATGTGGTTTTGATTTGCATTTCTCTAGTGATCAGTGATGATGAGCTTTTTTTTTTTTTTCATGTTTTTTGACTACATAAATGTCTTCTTTTGAAAAGTGTCTGTTCATATCCTTCACCAACTTTTTGTGGGGTTGTTTTTTTTCCCTTGTAAATTTGTTTAAGTTGTTTGTAGATTCTGGATATTAGCCCTTTGTCAGATGGGTCGATTGCAAAAATTTTTTCCCATTCTGTGGGTTGCCAGTTCATTCTATCGATAGTTTCTTTTGCTGTGCAGCTTTTTAGTTTAAGTTCCATTTGTCTATTTTTGGCTTTTTTTTTTGTTTCCATTGCTTTTGTTGTCTTAGTCATGAATTCCTTGCCCATGCCTATGTGCTGAATGGTATTGCCTAGGTTTACTTCTAGGGTTTTTACGGTGTTAGGTCTGCTTAAACCTTTAATCCATCTGGAAAGCTCTGTGTTATTTATTTATTTTTTTTTTACAAGCGAGGCTGCATATTAGTTTATTGACTTTGATTATTTACCTGTTTATTCTATTGCAAATTACCAATTTATTCTATTGATTCTTTATCTGTTTCTATTGTGAATTTAAAAATGTTGCTAATATTATAGGAGAATCATATATTTCTTAGTTATATCTTTTTAGCAAGTAAGGTTGTGCATTGGTTTATTGACTGTGACTCCTTACCTGTTTATTTTATTGTGAATTAAAGCATGTTTCTGTTGCAGCATTTCCTTTAATCACGATAAGTGAGGTTATATATAACAATAAAGAAATCTCAATATCTCAGTACCTTAGAAAAAAATTAATCTCTCATTCATGTCACAATCATGTTTTACATTATTTCCGACCACATTACAATGGCCAGAAGAAAGAATAATTTTCTGTTGTTTTAAGCCAACAAGTTTGTGCTAATTTGTTATAGTAGCCCAAAAATCTAATAGAGTTGTCCCTTGGTATCCATAGGGGATTTGTTCCAGGACATGCACAGATACCAAAATTTGAGGATGCTCAAGTCTCTTATATAAAATGGCATAGTATTTTCATATGATCTAAGCACATCTACCTGTATACTTTAAATTATATCTGAATTACTTATAATACCTAATATAATGACTAAACATCACTACTTTCACTTGTAGTACACAGTGCATGGCAAATTCAAGGTTTTCTTTTGGGAACTTTGATAATTTTTTCTTTTCCTGAGTGTTTTTGATCCATAGTTACTTGAAACCATGGATGCAGAACCCATAGAGATGAAAGACCAACTGTGTTTGTACAATCCTTGTTTTTATAAAGCTCTGTGTAGTGCAAGAGTCAGGTATACATACATACATATATGTGTGTGTGTGTATGTGTAGACACACTATAATTATGTACAAATAATTAAATAATGCCATTTTAATAGAATTTGAAAAGCACTATCTTTGAGATCGATCTCCTGTATTTTGTTGGCTAAAAGTATCTGTGTCTTTCCCTCAGCAATATACTGCTAAATCATGTTTTATACACTTTCTCAGAATGTTGAATTGTGCTATTGATGATACACAGTCACACATGTTCGTATACACATGCACGCATTAAACTCACCCTACCAAATATATAGTGAACTGTCTTGTACATACTATAGACTTAAAAGTTAATTTTTATTTAAAATGGTAAATAAAGATTATATGCACAATATGAAAATATCTGAGCTATGTGGCATTTTAAAAAGTGGTATAAATTGTGTGAGAAAAGAATTTAAGTCATTTTCAACCTTCAGTAAATCTCTGCATTGGATAATTTCTTGATCTTCTGTTCCTGGTTTGATTTTTTTTTTTTCAAAGCATAATCAATAATGACTCAGTACCCAGAATAAAGAAACTTGTTTTATCAAAATTTGGAAAACTGCAGAAATTTTCAAGGAACTTGATTTTAATGCACAAATTGATGATAAACTACTCCACAGGAAACTCTATTTCTAGACATGAAAGTATTGCTAAGTTTATTGATTTGAGCTGCATCTTCACCCTGGGATGCCACTTTCTTAACAACTGTTCTACCTTGTGTTCGTTGTATATAGAAGAAACAAAAAATATGACTACACTTAGTTTTCTAAAAGGTTTATAATATATTACTCAAATTATAGTAAATTGATGAGAAGATGAATAGATAATAAATATCAACTTGTGATTTCTAATACAGTAGAAATATTATCTAAGTAAAAGGAGATGGACATATTCAAGTTGAATGAAACAATGCAAGTGAAGAATAAAAAGAATATTCTATTTTACCATAGTATTTACATAACATTTGGCCTCATCTACCTTTGCATGGATAACTTGCTTGATGGTTGTTTAATAAATTGCATGAGCAAGTTTTGTTCTTCCTGGGATTTTAAGTCATGGCATGTCAAATATTCAACAACTCTGTGAAGATACTCCACCATAACACTTCAGGATAGTCTTTTTTTTTT
>NW_016107337.1:2847418-2859262 GCF_001604975.1 Cebus imitator
AAAAAAAAAAAAAAAAGTGAAATGAATAGAGGTTTCTTTAATATCCATAAATTTGGGATTATTAGGGGCACAATATTTTACCCTAAAATGAGAGAGAAAGGAAATAACTGATTTTCTCAGTAAACAGCCAGGGAAATGGATCTCAGAACATTAGTTTTAATAAGAAATAACTGATAAAGGATAAAATTCCCTGAACATTGTCTTCCCTGGTATTGCTTTACAAGTAGAATGAAGGCAGCTCAGAGGCACAAATAAGACAGTTGCAAAGGGAAAGCAGTAGTGAAAACAGAGTCAAAGTTAATCAGTTTCATTGGTCTAATAGTTTTATTTCAGTGTACCCTTTTGCTTACTATAAGTGACTAAAAGTCACAGGTTTTCTATAGCATGCAGTTCACAGAATTAAAAGAATTCATTCATTCATTCATTCTTCTAACAGATATTTTTCGAGTGCCTGCAATGTAACTAAATGTTGTATGGCTGCATGTTCATAACACAAAGATATATAAAACAGTTTTCACTTCAATGGAACTTTTATTGTAGAGCAGGAGACAGATTAAGTAAATAAATGACTTTAATGGAATGCAACCAGTATTAAAACAAAAGTCTACTGAGAGAGCTAAGGCAGCAGAACTATGGAGCAGGCATTATTGCAGAAAAGTAGAATCCAATGTCAAGGTAGTTAATCCTTATACAGTGATTTTTATACAAGATTTTAATTCTATTTTGGTGCATTCTCTGGGAATGAACAAGATGTACTTTCATTTTAAAGGTAAATTGCTAATATGTAACTGTACCAGAGCTAAAATACTAATATTTAATTAGTAGAAAATAAACATCCCAAAGGGAATTAGTCTAGTACAGTGTTCCATAAGCTTTAAAGTAAATTGCCACTGAATAAACAAGAGTTTCTAAACTGTAATGGAACAGTAAAAGGCTTGGTATTCAGAATACACTTTTCACTTTATTTTTCTTATTTCATTGGCTCAGTACACCAAGTGGGATTTCTATTTATAGTAATGTGAAAAAAATTAGATCAAAGAGAAATATATTCCAAAGCCTAAGTATGGCTACAGTAGAAATATTGTTTTAAGTCGAAACAAAAATCCAGTTGTAGAAATATCTTAATGTATAATGAGAAATTACTAATGACATATTTGGAATGCAGAATGATCATTCATCTGCTATTATTGGATATGAAGTAAAGATTATAATGTTTATTACAAATTTAGCCACAGCAATTATTCATTTTTTTCTCTTGAAAATATTGGACCTATGGAAAGCAGCTGATAACTGAGCTAAAGCTTACATTCTTCTTAAAACCACTCATATTAAAAATTTATATATTAACAAAAGGTAGTGTGTTGTTGCAGAAAGTTTAAAGACTCAGATATATTAGAAAACATATTTGACCAGAGTCTTATTTATCTAATTTGAGTCCTATTAATCTAATGGAATGATATCCATTATTTCAAAGCTTTGCTGTGAGGGTTTTATACAAAATATTTGTGATGTGCCCAGCACACAGCAGGTACTCCATGAATGCAGGAAGCTCCTCCTTTGTAAGCTCCTCTCAGTTGTCTAAGAGCCACAGCATATATTTCTACGTTATTTACAGAGATAGTATATTCTTGTTAGTTTCAATAAACAATCACTCTGTACAATCATTGTACAGCATATAGATATGTATATCGTACATATTTTATATATTTTACCTATAATTAATATATTTATTAGTAACAATTTGCAAAGGGCAATTTTAGGGTGTTATCTTAAGACATTGGCTAAATTTGATAGCAAGACAATAAAAGTGGGGCAAGATTGCTAAAGTACTTTAAGTCATTATTTTTCCTATTTTAGGTTATGTCTATTGTCCTTAAGATTTAGCCAATTCCATATCTCTTTTTGGCAAATGAGTTAGACTTCCAGTATGTGGGACTGATTGGGTAACTTAGAGAGTCCTGTCTTGAAAGTCTATGGACCTTACATTTCAGGATAGTTTGTTCCTGATTCATAGATATACTTATGGAAAATATAGGAGAGTCAGAATTGGTTTTAGACAGTATATGTGAAATTTATTAACTAGCTTACAGAATGTGATTCATATGTAATGTAATGGTAAATAGGATGTGATTAAATTTCTTCGTATATAGAATTCAAGGAATACCTTCCAATGCAATCTTAATTTTTAAAATGTTTCTCATTTAAAGAAGAGAAAAATAGCGCTGATAATTTGTCAAACTATTAGTCTTAAGCCTTAATAATAACTCTACTGCCAATTTAAGGAATGGCAAATAGAATGCTTTCAACTTTTCTGCATTCACTATGAAAGCTGTTGGTCTGTCATATATGGCCTTTATTCTTGTACCTAATTTGTTGAAGATTTTTATTATGAAAGGTTGTTTTCTGAGGACAGTTATTCATGGCAGCTATCACTGGGCTAGCCTCAAAGTGGTGAGAACTCCCTGGATTCCCATGTTGATCCTAGATCTTCATGGAGGTTCTGAAGTGATCTCATGGCATGTGGTATTGGTTACTAATCTTAGAAAGCAGAAAATAATATTCTGTGAAGGAAAACATCTCAAAATTTCAATTTAATTGAACTTTTCCTATTTTAGGTTAAGTTTCTCCAATTAAGGTCAAATATAGAGCTTACAAATGAAGATTACTGAACATATGAGAAAACTGACTATGTGTAAAATACAGCAGACAAAAAAAATAGGAGAGTAGATTCTGAAACTACTGGATAAATAATATAGAATATAAATAAATAAAGGACACAATCTCAACTATAATCTACAAAGGCTTATAAAATAATGTATACATATGTATACATATATACACACACACACACACATATGTATACATTTTTAGCAATCAAAATCATGGTTGCTGAAAGCTTCATTCATGGATTAAACTTCAAAATATAAACAGCTAAATAATAAATTAGTGAACTGGAAAATAAACTGAAAAAAATCACCTGGAAACTCCAAAGCAGGCAACAAGATGGAAAACATGGAATAATAATAAGAAAAGTAGAAGATAGGCAGGATTATATGAGAAGGTTTAGCATAATTTTAATCAGAATATTAGGTCTCCATGTGGAAGACAGACATGAAGTAACAAGAAGAGTTAACTGCATGTAACCATGGCATGTATTTCAGGTTTTTTTTTTTTTTTTTTTTTTTTTTTTTTTTTTGTTTGTTTGTTTTTTTTAAATCAAGAGTAACTCCTAATCTCCCACTCAGTCAAAGGGATCTCTAATTAAGACCAATTCATCATTAAGAACTCGGTGAGGCATCACTAAGAACTGGGTGAGGCAACACTATGATGCCTCAAATTTGGTCTCCAGTTACCATACATAGAGGCTGTATTTGTTGTTGTTGTTGTTTTTAATTACACAGATATCATTAAGACTGACAGAATCCTTGAATATCATATTTTTTCAAAATATATCTTTGATCCTACTCCATGTATTTTGGATATCACATTCATCTTTTTTTTTTTTTCTGATGATTAAGAGCTGATAAACAGATTCTCCAATTGTGGTATTCTGAAATTGCCATTGGAATCAGAGATTTAGATTCAATGGGAGTATTTCCCATTTTCATCACCAGACAGATATTATATTGTTTATTATTATGCTGCAAACATGTCTGTGGTATTTTGTTACAGGAAACTAGTTTTTGGTACGAGGAATGGGATAGTGTAGAAACAGAGACCTAGAGATGTAAAAGTGCTTTGGAATTATGTAACGAATAAGGCTAGAAAAAAATTTACATCACTGATAGAAAAAGACTTAATTGCCTTGAGGAGACTATTGGTAGAAATATGGGCATTAAAAGTGATTCTGAAAGAAGTGCGTATGGAAATGAAGAATGTATTATTGGCCTCAGAAGGGAAGATGATACCTGTTATAAAGTAGCAGACAACTTGACTGAACCTGCATTATTTTGGGTGGAAAGCAGAATTTGTAAGCAATGGACTTCAACATTTAGCTGAGAAAATTTTGAAGCAGTGTTGAAGTAGTCTTCTTGCTGCTTTTAATAAAAAAGAAAAGAAAATTGAGAAATGAACTGTTAAGTAAAAAGAAACCAGAACTTGAAGATTTGGAAAATTCTCAGCCCATTCAGACAGTGTTCTCTGGAAGTAGAGCAAATGCATGGCTGTAAACCGTTTGCTAAAGATGTTAGGCATGTGACTCTTGGATCCAATCAACAATCTCAACAGAGCCAGAAATAAAAATGTGGTTATCCATGAAATATTTGTGGGAGAACTTCTTGTCACATGGCTTAAAGTTTTAAGAATTTCATACCAAAAAGAATGCTGCCAGTCTAAAATGAAAGGAACAGAGATAGGATAATAAAGAAAAATCACTGAGGAAAGAGGCATGGATGCAGAAACCAGAGCTGACTGGACATCCTAAGGCTGAGAGAGCAGGGTTGCTGCCCCACTGGAGAGAGAAAGTGAAGAGCATAGAACCACTGCCTTGTTGGTTTTAGAATTGCTTGGAGCCCACATTCCTTTTTACCCTTTCAATTTCTCCCTTTTTGAATGGAAACATGTAGCTTATGTCCATCCCACTGTTGCATTTTGGAAACAAGTTGTTTCCTAGTTTCATAGCTTCGCAGATCAAGAGGCATTTTGCCCCTGGATAGACTATACTTAAGAGTCTCATCCAGACCTGATTTAGGTGACTTAGAAGATGAGATCTAAGTCTTCTGAGTTGAATGTGCAGTTGACATTCTGAACTTGGAGCTGATGCAGGAATTGTGTAAGAATTTGTGGGATGCTAAAATGGGGTTAATATATTTTGCACATCAGAAGAATATGAATCTTGGGGACTAGAGGACAGATTTTTTATGGGTTGAAGTTTGTTTCCCAAAATATAGAATATTGAAGTCTTAACCCCCAGTAGTTCCGAATATAACATTATTTGGAAATCGAGTCTTTGCAGATGTAATTAAGTTGAAATTGGGCCATTAGAATGTGCCCTAATTCAATGTGACTGTTGTCTTTGTAAGTCAAGAGCATGTGAACACAGATATAGTGGAAAGAAAGCAATGTAAAGATAGAGGCAAAGATTGGAGTGATGCTATCCCAAGCCAAGACAAGCCTGCCCACTGGAACCTGGAAGAAGCGAGAAAGGATCTTCTTTTGGAGGCTTCAGAAGGAGGATGACACTGCTGACAACTTGATTTTAGATGTTTAGGCTTCATAATTATAAGTGAATACCTCTTGGTTGTTTTAATACATCCAGTTTGTGGTACTTTGTAACAGCAGCCATAGGAAACTTATACAAATGGTAAGGGGAATATCCTTAGTGTCTGTTGGAAGGCATAGTTAAGGATTCAATGAGCAGGCTACACATGATAAATACATTCCACCTTCCCTATCATCAGAACCTTTTGGAATCAATTTTACTTAAGATTAGTGCCCATTGAGTCTAGGTTCAGTTAAACAATCAAGGAAACAATTCTAGATGCTTGAAAAGTTATTGCATATAAATTCTCTGGAAAAGAAATCAATGCCATGAATTTATCTTGACATAAAACATTATTTATTTAAAACTGTCATCACTCCCTACATACATTGTTCTGGTCTATTTGGTTTCCTTATTGGTTTGTCTTAATTTTATTTTTCTCTTGTGCATGCTGGACTCAAGGTTTAGGTATAGGTTTGACGGAGCATGAGAATTAGCAAAGAACTTTAAGGTAACTGTAATATCTCAGTTGTGTTAGTGTTTTCAAACAAGACAGGGCAATCTTCATAAAACTGGTAGAATTAACCCTCTGTGATAAGGGAAATTCAGTGAGATTAGAGTTTTGAAATCCTCCGAATTGTTTCGTTCTAGTGACAATATTCTTTATCAATCATTGCCCTAACTTTCTTGTAAGAGACTTCATAGAGCTGTGAAATTGAATTTTAACAGTAGGGCCACTATTTTTTTTTTAAAAAAAGCTGAGTCAGTCTTACAGCTAAAGAGATGAGAGTGTCTTTTGGTACAATCATGGACACTTGCTAATTCTTTGACCATACTGATATCTGAGAATTGAAAATTTAAATCTTAAACATTTATTTATTTTTAAGCCCTCTAGTTATTTTAGAAACAGTCAAACACTATTATGGTCATTGTACTTCATGTCCTTTATAGTGCTCTATGTTAGTGACCTATCATTTAATCAAAATGTCATCTTCAATAGACATTTCATTCCAGGAGATCATAAATAATCATTTAAGTAATTGTTTCACAATTATGTTACATGGGCCTCTGGTATATTAAGAAAGTAGGCCATCGCTTAAAATCCTTAAATATAATAGAATTCACTACCTTTAAACTCACCATATCGTCTATTCCATCCCATATTATAACTTGAGGGGATTTTTGTGTGCATACATTAATCAGCATAACCTTGGAAACATGACTTGTTTCCAGAAGAAAACAAAATTTTGATTGATGCGTTTTTGACTTTTTGGAACCTGTACACCAAGTTAAATCAAGAGGTAGGGGCAATATTAAACTGACTAGTGCTTCTGTTATAAGTTTGATCCTACTACTATTTGCAAAATTCCATTATTTTCTTGCCCTTTTGTTAGATCCTGGGGATAGAAGTGAAAATGAGGTAGCTACTTTTGGGTAAAGATGGAAGGTACACTCTAAGATAAAGGGATGATAATGCAAAAGATTCTGAGATACCAACTCATGATAAAAGCAGTCTAAATAATAATGATGAAGGCAGTTTGGCATCTGCATTGATAATATTGTATATGTCTGGAAAATAGTTTGTAACTGTTATGGAGGATATTAAAGACCATGTAAAAAAATCTGCACTGAATTTGGAAGGATAGAGAAGCCCCCAAAAGCTTTTTGACGACCGGATAACAAGGTTTATGCTACTTTATAAGAAGATTACATTAAGATTCCTTTATCTAATAATGCCTGAGAGGAATAGAGAATTTATTTCTTTCCAAAGTGTTTTTAATAGGTTTAACCTTATTTTATCCATATAGAACTCCTAATTCTAGATAGGTCAAATATATTTTTGCCATTTTACTGTTAGAAGGTTATCAGTTTTCTAAGGTTAGACAGTTCACCTGACATCAATCTATATTTTAAGATAACTGTGAGATCATATTTTAAAAATATCTTCCTCAGAATCTTTTCAAGATCTTAAATAGGTCAAGCTATGTTTTCTTTTGGACAGCTAAAGCTACAGATCATCTTGATTGAAATATTAATTTACAATTCACTGCAGAAAACAGCTTTAAATATGTCAACAGATTCTTACAGTTTAAATGACCCACAAGCAGTAAAATAGAGCCACTAGTTTAAATTACTTCAAAATGAATAAAGAACTCTTCTTCCTAATAACAGTTATTAGAGCAAAATATGCTTTGTTTATAAACACTTGTATTAAAATTGTTTTTGCTCATCCATAGCGACTACAGTTGGAACTAGTGTGAAATTATGAAATTAACTGTACTAATTGTATTTGTAGAGAAGATTTTCAATGCAAGAAGGTAAGGTCAAAAGGTTAATTTATTGGCTCACATTTCAGTAGTTATTAGCAAAGCATAACTGGAGTTCTGTTTACTTGAATCACATTACCATAAACAGAAATTGCTTTATGACAGAATCATTCATGGAATGATGCAGAAATCAGAAGAACATTAGATAATTGGACCTTTAATAGGAATTTATTTTTATGTTGTGCTATCATTTAAATTATACTTTAGGTATATTATTGTATGCATAAATGTATGTATGCATTTAAATATCTCTGCTCTATTAAGATTGCAACATTCTTGATTTTATCTATTCCCCATCTAGATATGAAGTGAGTAGATTTATAGCTTAAAACATTGAAAGAGTCTGAGAGCCCAACACGTGGATACAGTGGAGAAAGATTAAAATTACTGTTTCATGATATTTAGACTCAGAGGCCCACTGCCATGCTGCTTTTTAAAAGAGCACTTTTAGGTTTTAGCAAACACTCATAATCCATTGCTAATAGAAACCAGTCATTTGATGGACAATGGAGAAGAGAAAAAAAATCCTAATTTACTAATGTTTTGTTGAGAGTGACTTAGGTACATATGCCATTGTCCCTGGAGTGTTCACACTTTTCATGCTATTACTTTTTATAGCAGAGATACTTAGAATGTTGTTTCTTTAATCCATTTTATCCTTATCACTTTCCTTTTAAACATGGGAGAAGTTTTTTTTTTTTTTTAACTGTAATAGAAAAAGAATAAGCATATTTGACATTATTTTTCTTTATTAAAATATACATGATTTTGATTACAGCAGTGGAATATTCTTGATACCCATTTTTTTATTCTTATCAAATGCATTTCTTCATGAAATCCTTCTGTCTTTATTAATTGGCTGTAAGTGAAGCATTATTGCTCTAGAAAACAGAGAATTTTAAAAGAACCCAATTAGAACACTGTGAAATTACTGGCTTTGAGTTTCAAAACTGTCTTGAAATACAATTTGGACCTCAGTTGCAAGAGCCTTAGATTTGCAAGAATTTTTTAAACATTTAGTTCCAATAAGCTTGAACTTGACTGCCAAATTTAAGTTTAACAATATTTGTAGCCTAAAACACAAATTGTAGAGAAATGCAAGATGATATAAGAAAGAAGAGACAGAATGGGCAAGATGCAAATTTTAATCATAAATAAGAAGAGGGAAGGAAAACTAAATTATATTTGGTTGATGGAGTTAATGTTTGCATGCTTTAGTTTTGCAAGCTGTCAGACTGTGAAGCATCTTTGCTACATCCTTAGAAATCTATTATTTCTTCATAATATATGTATGTGGGAGGGTATGAACTTAAATGAGAAAATGTTTTTATTTGAATGGTTTCATATTACTTACAACATTATATTTATTAAACTTGGGTTATTAAACGTGCACACACACACACAGCACCCCAAATTTAGTGGTTTTAAAACAGCTGTCATTTGCTTATTACTGTCAGTGTTTTGCTATATCTGCACGCCACCTTGATTTTAATTGATTTAATATTTTTATCCTCACTTTAAAAATATTACATACCTACTTGTCCTAATTTAAATCAATCACATAAATTAAATCTTTAGTATTACTGTATACCTTTAAAATATATTTGTATTAATTATAAACATTATAAAAACAATACATGCCTGCAAATTATAACTAATATTATCAGGCAGTCACTTAATAAATTTTGGAAAATATGCATCTCAATAATGTTTATGTGGGAAAAATCAAACAAAAGTCTAATATTTAGCATTTCTTAATGAGGTAACATTTGGCATTTTGAGGGTGGATCAGAGAGAAATGCCTTTATTCCTTAGGCATGGTCTCTCTTTGCATGACATTAAGCATCCCTAACTTTCAGGTACTAAATGCCATGAACCCCTTACAATTTTAATAAAATCTATTCCCCAACCATTTCTAACCTCTTCCTATTAGATTTTGGCACCAAGAGTCTCGATATAATGAATATATATGCATTCCTAAATAAAATACTCAATTAAATCAATCTATTATTATGATAAGTTTAATGATTTGTAAAAAAACAATAGAAAAGTAGAAGAGAGTTTCAAAAGAAAAATACATGAGTAGGATAAGATGTCAGGGCAGGAATTTGTGTTTTGGAGCTAAGAAATATGAAACCAACCAAACTGATGAACTGATGAATGAATTATATTCCTACATCTTATAAGTAAAAAGTTATTGAGGCTTGTGCAAGAGGAATGGATCAAAGAACCAATCAATTCTTTTCTAGATTATGTCGTGAATTGGCATAAAGTTATAAAGAAATTGTGGGATAAACTAAAACCAGCAGACTTATGTATTAAGACGATGGAAATATACCAGGGTGCACTAACTGGTTCTCCTAGGGATGCTGAACTCAAAAGGATAAATACATTTCACCCAAAGCTTTCAGGCTATCAAGTCAGATTATTCTGTTTTTAAGTTACTCTCTTTTCTTAAGATAGAGCCAGGAATTAAACACACACACACACACACACACACACACACACACACACACACACACACACACACATCTTTATTTCTGTGAATTCTAAAGTCTGCAATAATATATGCCCTACTACATTGTTATGAAATGGGTCCATTTTGGCAACTATGTAACAGTTTAAAATAAATAGGACAAGGGCACCTACAGGACTTGAAACAATAAACTAAATAACCACAAAGTCATATGTTTGAGATTCTTAACTCCATTATTGCCAGTGATAATATTAATTATTTATATAAAATATGTTAAAGTTGATATATGTAGTTAAGTGCATGTATTTAACTTCCATTTATCAAACTTTAGATTTACATTCAAATGTGAATTTATCAAAGGTATAGGTAATTGTATAAATACTTGAATTCTAAAGTTTGCTATTATTTACTTTGTTGAAAACCATTCCCTTATTCATGGCAATAAATGCATTGAGAAATATTAACATTTATATGTAGTAAAAATTATTCCCATCAAAAGTAATTGACAAGAGTTATTCAATAAATCACTTTTAAAAATAAAAGTAGATATACACATAAAATACACATATAAAACTAAAAAAGTTAAAATTTCTGAGAGAAAAATATATTTACTGAAAAGAAATTGGAGACATTTTTTATTGAATGATTACATATAATCAGGAACTCTGCTAGACATATTTATGTAGGTTTTTTAATTCCTTCAAACAATTTTATAAGGTGAGAATTATTATCTATCTTTATGTTACATATTTTAACTGAGACACAAAGGGTTTGTGTTGCCTAAAATGGATGATGCAGTGGATTTCGCTTTCAAATCCAGTCAGACTTTCACATCACCTCAGAACCATGGGTTAGAATCTAGATTCATTTAAACTTGTAAAGCATAGAATATAATGACTTGCCAATACTTTTCTAACTAGATGTAAAGGTAGAGTTTGTTATATTTAAACAAATATAATGAAGAAAATTACTGTTGCATTTTCCTTCTTGCATATTATGTAAAAGGAGAGATTTATAGTTTTCAAAGTCAATTTAACCTTTCAATGATAGAATCCCATCATATTTAGAAGGGACTATGCTAAAATTGGGAGAAGCTGGAGGTAGAGAATCAGTTGTCTATTAGAAGATTTGCTGTATGTTAAAGGCAGATAATATGAATTTCCTGGGAGCACCTTGTGTTTAGTTACTATAATGATAGAGATGAATCTTGTTTCCATTTGGGTGAAAAAATAAATTATCAAGACAAGGATTTGGAACAGAAAACATGTTACTTCTCAATTTTCTTTAAAGAGATATAAATAAAGAGAAAAACAATGAAAAATGCTTTGCTCTCCCTAGATTGTGAAACATCGCCACCAACTAGAGAGTCAAGTAAAGATGACATGAGGTAAGCCAGATACTGGCTTTTCAATAGTCAGCAGAAAAAGACTGACAATCCACAATCCTGAGAATGTTATCATTGTTTTATAAATGTTGCCAGCTATTTTCTTTTTCTTTCTTTTTTTTTTTTTTTTTTTTTTTTTTTTTTCTGAGGTGGAGTTTCACTCCATTGCCCAGGCTGGAGTTCAGTGGTGAGATCTCAGCTCACTGCAACCTCCAACTTCCGTTTTCAAGTGATTCTCCTAACTTAGCCTCCCGAGTAGCTGGGATTACAGGCACTCATCACCATGTCTGGCTAATTTTTGTGTTTTTAGTAAAGATGGGGTTTTGCCATGTTGACCAGGCTGGTCACGAACTCCTGACCTCAGGGAATTCACCCACCTTGGCCTCCCAAAGTGCTGGGATTACAGGCATGAGCCACTGACACTGGCTGCTGTCAGTTATTTTCTATTATCAAAAAT
>NW_016107337.1:2859709-2862563 GCF_001604975.1 Cebus imitator
TATGTGCTTCTTGCTATCCTATCAATTTAAACAAGCTTTCTTGGGATAGAAATAAATTTGGTTCAACCATTTCTAGGTTCTTTTTTGTATGTATATACAGCTGACTGATTTGAATGCATATTGAAATCTCTTCTTAAGCCTGAGCTGAGACTCTAAAGCTCTC
Source organism: Cebus imitator (assembly GCF_001604975.1). Classification (NCBI taxonomy): domain Eukaryota; kingdom Metazoa; phylum Chordata; class Mammalia; order Primates; family Cebidae; genus Cebus; species Cebus imitator. The sequence goes on from NW_016107337.1 coordinate 2,859,873, forward strand.
ACTGACATGGTGGCCTATGCAATAGCTATGCTGGCTCCACGGTTCTATTATGTAAATAAGGTAATACATCTATTTATGCCCCTCGGAATGCAACTGAAAACTGTAAAGATATACAGTTGAGTGAAATATGTCTGGAAAATTTTTACAGAGCATTTTATGTCTGGTTATCAACTCAGCAAACTAATTACATTCATAAGAGAAGGAAAACACCCTTCCTTTACATTGTGTGTAGCTTTACAACATAAAATGAGAACAGAAGCAGCTATCTAGTCTTATGAAATGTTAGTTCAATTTAGTTACATTTAGGCAAAAACTATTATTTTATCATACAGGTTTTAGGAACAGTTGCATCAATCAAATTTTCTATTTTTGGTCTGTGTAATTTTTTATATTTCTAATCAAACTTATATGCTGGAATACATGACTTTGGAGATTTAATCATAAGGCAATTTTATTTCAATTTTCCACTATTCCTTTACATATATACAGTGGAGCTAATTTTCCCATTGCCACAGGATAAAACAGAGAGCCTTTCTTTCTTATGACTTCTCTTCTCATACTTTTGCAATACAAATTGCATTTACTTTAGTTATTGAAATCCCCAATGACATGCCAAAAACAAACTTCAAACTGGATTCAAAGTCAGAGTGCCTCCTCCATACTTCCACCTCTCAGTTTGGATTCATACAAAGGAAAAGACTGCAAGATGTAGGTACTGCCCTCACAAATTTATTTTGCAAGGCATCGGTCAAGTATATATCTTCTGGACCCTCCAAGCTGGGATGAGTAGGTGTGAAGTGACTAATCCACTCTAACATCGCAATCTCCCTAAGCCTTTGGATTCCTTCCTCTATATTAAATCAAGGGAGATCAGGCATTTCCAGCTCACTCACAGTGGGCCATCTTTTAATCCATATGCCAGATAACCAATCAAATAAACCATTAGAATCTTATTTAACTTCCTGAGCTGCAACATTAAATGCAGAGTCCTACTTAGTGGGCCAGAATCAGTAAATTCAGTGTCATCCAGTGGTATGTTCCTTCTACCATTTTCCCATATCCTTAATATTTATTTCTATGCCTGGACACCTAGCGGGACTATGTATGCACCTTTCATTGCAGGTCAGCCACCCACATGATAAGAGCTTTTGTCTGTGTTTCCACAATTTCAACTCTTTCTCTATAGGAGATAAGACTCTCACTCAGGGTGATCTTAATAGATTTGAGACTCAGTATCTGCTTCTGAAGCGGGGAGATAGAATCCCTAAGTTCATCATTTTCTTTCATCATTTTGTCCATTAAACTTAGGAGTAACCAACCAGCTTCATTATGTTCCTTGGTTCTCCACATATGGTCAAAAGTATTATGCATAGAGTCACTAAACTCCTTGCCTCTCATGAGCAGTGAATTTGGAGTGTCAAACACATTTATTTTGTATAACTCTCTAAACAGTTCATGCAAAGGACTATCAGTGTTCTCCATACTATTAGAAGTAGAGTCCTTAGCATTTTGAGGTCTAATCATGAAAAAACTCCATTTTTGATATTCTATTCCTCTAGAACCACTCCTGCTACCAAGATCTCTGTTAATCAGTGTTCTCTAGAGGAACAGAACTAATGGAATATATATATGTATGTGTATATATATATATATATATATACACACACACACACAAACACACACACAAGAGAGTGAGTACCTTGCTTTTATATACATTACATTCTATACGTGAGAGACTGACACTGTAAACTGTCTACATGAATTAAATTTAGTCTTTTTTCCATTGATCTCCTTCTCCATGTAGCTAAAGAAAACAAACAAGCATTATGACTGGTATACTTTAAATTCATTTATGTTGATCTCAGTTAGGCTCTCAGTAATGTCCAGCCAACTGTATTTGTCTTATATTTTCATTCTTCATAGCCTGAGAGGCTGGTGTCATGGCCTCTTTGCTCCTGAAACTTCCTATATTTCCCCAACTTCTCATTCTCAGGTGTTGTTTCCAGCTACCATTTCAATGAGAAAAGAGAGCCATTCAGAAAAATAATTTCTACCTACCAACCCCTGCACTTACCATATCCACAGGCAATCAAGGAACTGGGTACATTTATTGATTTTCTTTTGGTCCCTTTGGGAGAACTCCTCCTTTTCTTATCTAAAGCCAAACAAGTCATTTGTATACTAGATTTGACTGCTCTCATATCCTCAAAAACATTACTGCCCAGTTGTTTCCTGTTTCTTAGAATGACTTTCCCCTAATGACCTGAATCTTTTCTGTCAGCCAACAACAATTTGTAATATCAGCCATGTTAACAAAACAACAATAAACTAGTTTTGCTGTATCTCCTGCTCCAGTTAACTCAGCATACACCATTTCTCTCTTACTTTATACATGACAAATTCTCTATAAATTAGTTTATTTTTGTTTTCTTCAGCTGGCTCTCTTCCCTGTTTCCCTTGAATACAGTGTAGTCAGGCTTTAGTCTCCAACATTCCACTGATACAGCTCAACAGTGAGCTCTATTATTAATGCAGTGGGCAATTCTCTATGGTTAAATTATTAAATTCATAATTTGCCTTCAACAAAGTTAGTAATTCCCTTATTTCATAAAAACATATTTTTCTCCACTTGAATTCTGGAAAACTCGTGGCTCTTTATCCTCTTCAGCTTAATTAGTATATCCTAAATTT
>NW_016107337.1:2862686-2921053 GCF_001604975.1 Cebus imitator
CAATTCTCCTGACTCAGCCTCCTGAGTAGCTGGGATTACAGGCACTCGCCACCATGCCCAGCTAATTTTTTGTATTTTTAGTAGAGACGGGGTTTCACCATGTTGACCAGGATAGTCTCGATCTCTTGACCTCGTGATCCACCCGCCTCGGCCTCCCAAAGTGCTGGGATTATAGGCGTGAGCCACCGCTCCCGGCTCTAAATTTATTTATTTATTTATTTATTTATTTTCAAGTTAATGAATGACAACTTTATTTTTCTTACATTTTTAAGGCTGAACGTTCATTTAAATTGAAAAATATGGTAATTGTATTTACTCATTAAATATTATTAAAGTTTTCTAAAACACAACTTGAAAACATCCAGCATGCATGTTTAATATCAGTACAATAAATTCAAGACCAAGTACACATGTTACATGCAGCAAGGCTAGATTACAAATTATCATAGTCGTCGTCATCATCATCATCATCATCATCATCATCTTCATGTTTTCTTTTCAATGCATTTGATGATTCATTGGCAGTATTTTGTGATGACACCATATTAGTGGTAATAAGAATGTTTTTGGACCCAATTAATGATGGATTAATGAGAACATCCTGAACTGCTGAAGTTGCAGGAATTGAAACTTTTACAGCTGGAGACTGCGATGTAGGCATCTGTACTGTAAACCTTTGTCCCGTGAGGGACATGGGAGTCCCCACTTTAGTTGAAACAGACATGGTCTGTGGGGTTGGTGTGCCTAGTGTGGGAGTACTTGGTCTGCTAGTAACTGAACCAACACTTAACCGCGGGATTGTTATTCTTCCTGCAGAAGTTGATGCCTTTTTCTATAAAGATTTCAGCCTATAGTTTGGAGCTGTTAAGCAATACCTATCAGGTGGCAACCTAGGACCTGAATATGGCTTGATTAATGGCAAAGGCATTTGATTTCTTTGCCTTGCAATATCTAATAAAAAATCTCTTAGGGGAGGAGAAGTAAAAGACTGGTCAGCGCGGCACTGGATTGCCAATCGCACATCATCTGCATCAACAGTAGCTTTCTTAGCATGGCTTTAATAAATTTTTGCATCATCTAGAATTGTGGTCACATATCGGAATGCAAACTCCAACATCTGATTTATAACTCTTGGCTCATATTCTGTAATCCCCATATCCTTCAGGATTTGTGCCATCATCTGTGCATCTTTCGGCATGTTCTTGGGAGAAGCCATCTTGCCAGACTCCATGATATCCAATGATCAGACTTCTTGAGCTAAATCACCCACATTAATGTATCTCAGTCCTGATTTTGATGCAAGTTCTTTGCCTAGTGTGGTTTTTCCAACCCCTGGTATACCGGTGAGCAGGATGTTCGGAAGCAACATGGTCCTCGCTGCGACTGCTTCGATCACCTCGCTCAAGCGCCCTTTGCACTACTCTAAATTTATTTTTTATTAGTTACTCCTTAATTCCCAATTGCTAAAGTTTGGAATGTGCACTGTCTAACATCCAGAATTTCCATTTGATCTGCTAATAGAACTCTAACAAGAGATTATAAACATTATTTGGCTGCTCGACTGAATCTTGAACTCATCGGCAGTCTTTGCTAAATGAAATTGAGACCCCACATATTTCTTAGAATACAATAGAAGAAAGAATTCAATGACTTACAGAGATAGGAAAATTAGAGCAGATTTTTCATTTGTGACATGCTGATTCACACTCTACCATGTCACACAGTAAGTCCTAGAAAACAATTCCTGGATCATGTCATTGACAATACATGAGAGAGTGTAACACCAACCTCAGCAATGGAAACTCATTACAGTAACTGTTTCCTTCAGCCTATGATCTGAAGTACTGTTCCTAAATGAGATTCCTGTTTTTAGTGGGGAGGATGGACTTCCAGAGTAGCATGTTGAACTGTAGCAGCTATCATCTAAAGTCCCAGTGGGCATCGTTATTATAATTGGGAATGGGCCCAGACAGGTAGCCACAAAATTTAAACCGTGACAATCTGTAGTGGAAACTGATGAGACTTTAAGGACCTGGGAAGCCCAACAGGGTCCTGCTTATTTGCACAACCATGACCACAGCAACACAAATCATCTTTGACTGGGGTTAATCTACCTACCTCTACCTGGGTATACAGCCACTGATCTGGCAAGTACTATTTTTCTATTCCTTAATGAGGGAATGCTGGCAGCACTTGTATGTGTTTATTTTCTAATTGGCAACAATATACCTACAATATTGGCTGAGGCTTATATCAGCTCTCTAGATTCATAACAATTTTGTTCAAAGAAACTGTTATCACAGGATATCCCATTAGGTCACTGTACTGATTATTTAAGATGATATATCTAGGTTGGTAGGAAGTCACTGGTATTTTAGATTCCTTGGTAAGTTACTTTGGTGCCTGAGGAAGGGAGATAAACCAAATAAAAATTCAGTCTCCTGAATTGTTATAATTATCATGTAAATTATTTTCTGAGTGCCTCTTCAAAGTAAAAGATATATCCTACATCTTATATCGTCTTCAAGTATGAAACAAGCAAACCCTGATGATTATCTTTTAGTTTTGGAGTCTACATATACCAACTTTCTCTGTTCCATTTCCTATGTGAACTCTAGCTTGGAAGCTGTAATAATTTTAAGCTGATTAAGGCTGAAGTACAAACATAAAGGGGACTTCATTTTGAGGATCTAATTTTATAACTTAATGTGTGTAAAAATTATTACATACACATTCTGAAGCAAGCTTAGATAGATTAATTACAGAAGAAGAACTAGGATTTTATTGTTGCTATTGGCTATTTTGTTTTGTTTTGTTTTACCAAAGCCAAATCTTGTTGAGCAGATAAGTATCTTGATTTTTAGAGGCAATTTCTGGTTTCCTTCTGTGTTTTTATAGAAACCTTAACCTGACCCTGGTCACCATATGACCCAAGGTTTCCCAATCCAACAAATCATGAAATCAAGTATATTAGCACTTCACCTCCACATGGATTTATGTCTTTGGACTGTTACTGGAAATGTCCTGAGGTCTTAAATGCTGGTATGTCAACTTCACTGCCTTCTCTCACATGATTCATATTTTAGCTTCATGGAAAACATTTTATGACCTGATATATAAGTGAAACTTGTTGACTGATGACTCTAAGTGATATATTAGCAGCCATAGGGAGATAAATACTGTAGCTCTGTAAAGACACAGAGAGTGGTCCCTTAAACTATAGTGGAGTAAACAAATCTTTCCTGTGCAGAAAATATCTAATAGCAGGCCAAATTTCATTGACTGGAAAGATAGGTGTTCTAAGGTAAGGAAATACACTTATTCTGCTCAGAAGCTAAATATTTTGACCTATTAACAGGGATTGGGGGGCGGGAAAGCTTGGAGGATGAATAATGAAAATATTTGATCAAAAAGTATATGATTGAACTTCTCAGAATGGACTTAGAATGCTAGTATGCTTTTTCTTTTTAATTTTTGTAGATACTTTGTAAGTGTACATATTTATGAGGTACATGAGATAATTTGATACAGACATACAATGTGTAATAGTCACATCAGGGCAAATGGGTTATCCATCAACTAAAGCATCTATCATTTCTTTGCATTACACACTTTGCAAATATACTCTTTTAGTTATATTTAGATGTCCAATAAATTATTATCGATTGCCACCTTGTTGTGCTATCAAATACTAGATCTTACTCATGCTATACAACTATATCTCAAATCCATAACTATTCCCATTTCTTTCCCTCTCCTCGACTAGCCCTCCCTTTCTCTGATAACCATCATATTACTCTCTATCTCCATGAGTTCAATTGTTTGAATTTCTTGCTCCCACAAATGAGTGAGAACATGTGAAATTTGTCTTTCTGTGTCTGGCTTATTTCATTTAGCATAATGTCTTTGAGTTCTAGCCATTCTGAGCAAAACACCTTTGCAAAGAAGACATTAAAAGTCAGGTAGACAAGGTGACATGTTCTGTGGCAGTCAGCAAAACACTTGCTTTAAAAATTGTGTGGTTATAAGGAACATGGATGACATGCTTAATACAAATTGCCACTCATCAGTCTGACCTGGTTATTGCCACTACAGGCTTCCATTGTATAGTGTATTTTCTGGAAAAAAAAATTACTTTCTAAAATTATATATATTTTCTAAAAAACTTAGACTAGGAAATTTTTACTAGTTACAGGAATAGCTGACTTTATACCTTAAGTATAAATTTCTAAAAACTATAAATAAGATTTTAACTAAGAAGAGAAATGAATGACAGTCTGAAATAGTTAACAATATGATATCATATACTTCAAAATATGTTAAGGGCCTGGTTCAGTGGCTTACGCCTGTAATCTTAGCACTTTAGGATAACCTGAGGTCAGGAGTTTGAGACCAGCCTGGCCAATATGGCAAAACCCTGTCTCTACTAAAAAATATAAAAATTAGCTGGGCATGGCGGCTATATGCCTATAATCGCAGCGACTGGAGAGGCTGAGGCAGGGGAATCGCTTGAACCCAGGAGGCAGAGGTTGCAGTGAGCCGAGATTGTGCCACTGCACTCCAGCCTGGGTGACAGAGCAAGATTTTGTAGCAAAAAAAAAAAAAAAAAAAAAAAAAAAAAAATAGGTCTTATGTTAAATGCTTTTACCACAAACTCAACCAATGACACACACACACACATACACAGAAGAAATTTTTACTATGATGGTATCCTAGGTAGATGCATGTGTATAAACTCATCAAATGTATACATTAGACACATTCAATATTTTGATATAACAATTATACCTCAATGAAGCTTGAAAATAATTAAAATATTAATAAATATCAAATCACCTTTTTTGAGGGAGGTTAAGTGTGATTAAATTTTCATTTGCATGAGAAACAGTGTCTTAGGCGAGATCAGTTTGTTATAGCTATTATGTGGATATTTATTTGATTTTTTTAACAGTGGTAAACAGTTTTTATTCAGACATTGAAACATGAAAAACATATTTGCAATCATTGTAATAATTTGGGAGTATAACTTTTACAAATAGTTACTTGACATATAAAAAAGTAAATTGCTATGCACATAGAATTTTTGTAGGTGACCATTTCACACAACAGAATCCTGATAGCAGGCAGCCAATGCAGCATTCATCCTTGCAGATTAGAGGCTCCTAACACTCTTCACGGTACTCATGGTGACACGGTGAAAGCAGATGTGCCCTGAACATCTACTTGGCACATTAGTACGAGGGACAAATATTGACAAAAACCCGCTTACTAGTGGCAATACTGAAAAGTTTACTGCTACCAGCTTGGAATGGCGGCTCATGTCTATAATCCAAGTACTTTGGAGGCAGAGGTGGGAGGATTGCTTGAAGCCAGGCGTTTGAGATCAGCCTGAGCACCACAGTGAGATCTCATATCTACAAAAATGTTTTTTTTTTTAAATCATTTGTGTGGACATTTAAATAAGAATATACAAGGTCTTTGAATACTCAAAAGGTCTCCATGTGCTTACTCAAATTTACTACTATGACAATGACATTCTGGATTAATTTTTTCTTTTTCCTTTTTTTTTTTTTTTTTTTTTTTTTTTTTTTTTTTTTTTTTTTTTTTTTTTTTTTTTCAAGTTTTTTTTTTTTTTTGTTTTTTTTTTTTTTTTTTCCTTCTTGCTGGCCTCTGGAAATTTTGCAACTAGAATTGAAGACTTGCTGTAATGGTTAATACTGAGTGTCAGTTTGATTGGGTTGAAGGACGAAAAGTATTGATTCTGGGTGTGTCTGTGAGAGTGTTGCTAAGGGAAATTAACATTTGAGTCAGTGGGCTGGGAAAGGCAGACCCACCCTTAATCAAGATGGGCACCATCTAATCAGCTGCCAGTGAATATAAAGCAGGCAAAAAACCATGAAAAGGCTAGAATGGCTCAGCCTACAATCCTACATCTTTCTCTGGTGCTGGATGCTGCCTGCCTTTTAACATCAGACTCCAGGTTCTTCAGTTTTAGCCCTTGGACTGGCTCTCTTTGCTTTTCAGCTTGCACAGGGCCTATTGTGTGACCCTGTGATCATGTGAGTTAAGACTTAATAAACTCCCCTTTATATATATATATTTATCCTATTAGTTCTGTTTCTCTAGAGAACCCTGACTAATACACCTGTATATTACTTAATTTTTACTCCTTAAGAAGATTGCCGGTAGAAGAAGTAATGTGAGGAGTTAGTAGTACGTGGACTCACTGGCACTCCTTTCATTGTGTCAGAGACATTAGCACTGGCAGTGAGGTTTTACTTCAACATTTTTTAATTGTGCATAGTGTAGTACACTTTTTGCAGTGCCACCCAGAAACCCATTTAAGGCTCCCCGCTGTTGAGAGTGAGGTCAGCAGACATCTCTACAGCCAGCCATCTCCAGGGATTGCCCTCTCTCTGCTGAAGAGAGCAACTTTTCCATGGTCATGACCTTTTTCAAGGATAACATACATATAATGAGTGATCAATGCAGGGTTGTAAAGTGTCATCCTACTCGCTCCAATGCCAGGAAAGTGTGAATGGCCTTCTCAGCTTCAGTTTATTGTCGCATATAGATTTTTCAAAGATGTGTAAGGTATCTTATAGTAACTACAACACTATCAGCTCTACAGACAAGCTATTTAAATTGTTTCTGGGCAAATCACCAGCTAGAAGTCATCAGTGAGAGTTCTTATTAGTAGTGTTTTGTCATAGAGCTATAAATTATAAAGAGAAGCACTTTTCAGTATAGATTTTTAGTTTAGGTCTCTTGTCCGTGTTTGCTTTCTAGTTGTATGAATTGGTAATAGGATGTGAACAAAAAAGGACGTTTAAATAGAAATAAGTGTTTCTATCCAACAATGTCTGACAAAATCTATAGGTCTTATTACTGTAATTTAAATTTAATTTTTCTTAATCAGTTGTGTTTTCATCTTTTGTGGGTCACTCTTCTAGAAACTTGCTCATGAATTCAAAGTGCAAAAGTCATTGGTTAGCAGAAGGACAAACATGCAGCTAAGAACATTGTAGACATTTTGCCCATTCCTATTTTGCCTATTACAGACAAGTATTATAGACATTTTTCCTATTCCTATTTTGCCTATTATAGACAAGTATTCCATGGTTTATAGGTACCACATTTTCTTTATCCTGTCTATCATTGATGGGCATTTGGATTGATTCCATGTCTTTGCTATTGTGCATAGTGCTTCATAAAACATACATGTGCCTGTATCTTCATAATAGCATGATTTATATTCCTTTGGGTATATACTCAGTAATGGGACTGATGGGTCAAATGGTATTTCTGGTTCTAGATTTTGAGGAATTGCCACATCGTCTTCCATAATTGTTGAGTCAATTTACATTTCCACCAACAGTGTAAAAGCATTCCTATTTCTTCACAATGTCCCTAAGCATCTGTTGTTTCTTGACTTTTTAATAATTGGCATTTTGACTGTCATGAGATGGTATCTCATTGATATTGATTTGCATTTTTGTAATGATGAGTGGTGTTGAGCTTTTTTCATGTTTGTTAGCCACATGAATGTCTTCTTTTGATAAGTGTTCATGTCCTTTGCCCACTTTTTAATGGAGTTGTTTGGGTTTTTTTCTTGTAAATTTGTTTACTTCCTTTTAAACTGTGGGTATTAGACCTGTGTCAGACAGAAAGATTGCAAAAATTTTCTCCCAATCTGTCTATTGCCTGTTTGCTCTGATGATAATTTATTTTGCTGTGCAGAAGCTCTTTAGTTTAATTAGATCCCATTTGTTAATTTTTGCTTTTGTTGCAATTGCTTTTGACTGTTCCTTCAAGAAATCTTTGCCAATGCCTATGTCCTTAATGATATTGCCTAGATTTTCTTCTAAAGTTTTTATAGTTTTGAATTTTACATTTATGTCTTTAATCCATCTTGAGTTAGTTTTTGTATAATATTTAAGAAAGGGGTCTAGTCTCAATTTTCTGCCTATGGCTGACCAATTCTCCCTGTACCATTTATTAAACAGAGAATCGTTTTCCCATTGCTTGTTTTTGTCAAGTTTGTCAAAGATTATATGGTTGTAGATGAGCGGTTTTATTTCTGAGTTCTCTATTCTGTTCCATTGGTTTATTTGTCTGTTTCTGTACCAGTACCATGCTGATTGGGTTATTTTGGTATTGTAATATAGTTTGAAGTTCAGCTGTTTGATGCCTCCAGTTTTTTTCTTTTTGCTTAGGACTGTAGTCCAGTAGTCTGATGCATCCAACTTTGTCCTTTTTGCTTGTCTTGTGAACTACGAACCACTGCCCAAGGAAATCAGAGAGGACACACAAAAAATGGAAAAATATTACATGCTTATGGACAGGAATAATCAATATTGTGAAAATGGCCATAGTGCCCAAAGTAATTTATAGATTCAATGCAATTCCCATTAAACTATCATTGGCATTCCTCACAGAATAAGAATAAACTATTTTAAAATTCACATGGACCCAAAAAAGAGCTAGTATAGCCTGATCTCTTTTTCAGTGTGCTCCACTAAGTCTTCAGCCACAGGGTGCTATTTGAATCCTTTTCTGCTTAAGTGAGCAGTGCTTCTGATATTTTATTTACCTGTGCTATTATAAATGTCATTTCAGGAGGTCTTATCTGCATTTCTAAGAATTAACAAAATTCTTAAATTAATCCTTTTTTTCTCCACAGGGCTTAGCACCATTTGCTGCATTTCAGTGCCTTCTTTACCCTTTGTCTTATGGACCAGATATTAGCTTTTTTAGCATATTCATCTACTTTTTATCTGGAAGCCTTTCGCAGCTTGAGATATAGCCTTACAAAATTTTGAGTCTAGCAGAAACACTCATGGTTCAATCAAACAATGCCTACTCTATCTACTCAATTGGATAGTCTTACCAAGGAGATAACTCCCATCTAATCTAGACTGGAACATAATGTATGATTATCTTGCCTCACTTCCATTTAGTACATCTTATCTTGGTGTGTGTTTCTTTAGAAGGTTAGTCCCATACATTTCTTAGGCCTTCCTTTCAGGACACAGAAAATACACTTGTCTTTGTGTCTCTAACTATGGGACAGTCTGCACGTGACTAGACATTTACTTAAGGCACAAGCTTGGTATACCAGCTCTCTAAAAATAGAAACTCACCTCCTGTGTAAAAACAGCTACTCAATTTAGCTATGTCCAAAAGTGAGTATCACTGCAAATTAGTTGGTACCTGAAATTTTATTTTTTCTTTATTTCGGACATTTTTTTTCTAAGTGAATATGATATTTATAATTTTATGGAATCAATGGGAGAAAGGACTACTTTTTCCAATTCAAAAATAAAATAACTTTGAAATATAATAAATACATAAAGATATGGATAAATTATTAACTTTATTATTATTTGGTATTATTTGCTTTATTCTTTACTCTCCTTTATTTTCAATATACTTTTAGAAATAAAGCCTTGAAAAATTCAATTCTGAATACATTATAGGTTATATCGTGTAGTTTATCATTCTTCATTTCAAGAGACACATAACGTTTAACAGCTGTACCAGTACTGGTGCTAGATTGATTATAGATTACTGTACTGTCAGCTCTTCCCTTCTATATTTTTCCTTAAACTAATTTTTGAGAGATAGTTTTCATTTCATATAGAATTTTCATTAGACAGCTATTTTTTTTCTCCTCTTTTAAAGATATTATTTACCTCTGTTCTGGTGTTTGTTGTTACTGTCAATTTGATGTCCCTACTCTGTGAGTAACTTACCTCTATTTTCTGCATGCATTTAAAGATTGTCTCTATTTCTGGTGTTCTGCAATTTGACTATGAGGTCTGCAGTTAAGGATTTCTTTTTATTTATCATGCTTGAGATTTGTTGTGCTGTCTGAATCTTATCATTGTATTTTTATCCATTCTAGAAAACTCTCAACTATTAACTCTTGAAATATTTTTCTCTTCGTCTCTGTTTTCTCCCTTAATGATCCTGCAAAGATAAGCAGATTTTCTTTTTTTACAGTTATATCTTTTACCAAACTGACTTTTTGCATCTGTTTGACTGACTATTCTTATCGATTCTCTGGTTCTAAGATTCTCTCTTTAGGTAGGATCAGTCAACTATTTAAATTTTCAGAGTTTCTAATCTCAGGAATCACATTTTTCTATCTCATTTGGATTTTTTTCAAGTATCTCTGACATGTTTTGAAATAAACATTTTTATAGAAGTATAATATGTATAGATAAAGAAGCACATACCTAATGGTGGAGTCAACAAATTCTCACACTATGAACATACTCTATGACAATGACCAAACAACAGAACATTATTTAGCACCACAGCAGCCACCTCCATGGCTTCTCCTAATAGCTACCTCTTCCTTGCCCCCAAAGGTAAACTCTCTCTTTATTTCTAATGATATATATTAATTTTTCCACTTTTCATTTCCATATAAATGGAGTCACACACTGTATTTTCATCTGTGTCTGAATTATCTAACACTGAATCACATTTGTGAGCTTGATCAATGTTATTTATTATATCTAGTAATATTTTCAGTTATATGGTATTCCATCTTAGGTACATTACATCCATTATTTATCTATTTTACTATAGATGAACAATTGGCTTCTTTATAGTTTGAGACTCTTATAAACAATGTTGTAATAAATATCCTTGCACATGTCTTTTGTCCACACATGTACTGAGTTCGGTAGAATATATACTTCAAAATGAAATTACTTGGCCATGAAATATTCAATCTGTTGCATCATAACAAATAGTTTTCTAGAATGGCTGCGTGTGACGCATCATTTTACATTCCCATTTTCAGTGTATGATGGTTTCAGTTGCTTCACATTCTCACCATGCTTGATAGTGCCAGCTTTTTAAATTTCAGCTATTTTGGTGGATAGCTATTGCTATAATGTAGCAGTTTTAATTCTTTGGTAACTATTGATATTGTGTACATTTCTTGTTTGATGTTTTGAATATCTTTTTTTTGCGAAGTACTCATTGAAAATATTAACCATTTAGGTTTTACTAGTCAAGGCAATTTACAGATTCAGTGTTGTTCTTATTAAGCTCTGACATTCTTCACAGAATTAGAAGAAACGATTTTAAAATTCATATGGAACCAGAAAGAGCCCAAACTATTGTAAAATTCATATGGAACCAAAACAGAGCCCAAATATCCAAGGAATCCTAAGCAAGAGAATGAAACTGGAGGCATCACATGACCTAACTTCAAACTATAGCAGAAAGTTTATTTCTGGGCTCTTTATTCTATTTAATTGGTCAATGTGTCTGTTTTTGTACCACTGGTACCACTGCTGTAATTACATCAAAAACAATACCAGTGGTACAAAAACAGACACATTGACCAATTAAATAGAATAAAGAGCCCAGAAATAATGCCTCACCCCTACAACCATCTGATCTTTGACAAAGTCAACAAAAAGAAGCAACAGAAAAAGGAATCTCTCTTCAGTAAATGATACTGGGATAACTGGTGAGCCATATTCAGAAGATTGAAACTGGACCCCTTCCTTTCTACATATTCAAAAATCAACTCAAGGTGCATTAAAGTGTAAAACCTAAAACTATAAAAATCCTGAAAGATAACCCAGTAAATACCATTCTGGATATAGGGCCTAGTAAAAAAAATTTTCATAATGAAGATGGCAAAAGTAATTGCAACAAAAACAATGATAGACAAGTGGAACCTAGTTAAACTAAAGAGCTTCTATGGAGTAAAAGAAACTCCCACCAGCATAAATAAACAGGCTACAGATTGGGAGAAAATATTTGTAAACTATCCATCTGACAAAGATCTGATATCCAGGTTCTATAAAGAACTTGAATAAATTAAGAGGCGAAACACAATCTAGAAGAAAGTGGGCAAACAGGCCAGGTGCTATGGCTCACGCCCATCAAAGATAGACTGGATAAAGAAAATGTGTCACATATACACCATGGAATACTACACAGCCATTAAAGAAAGGATGAGTTCATGTCCTTTGCAGGGACATGGATAAAGCTGGAAATCATTCTCAGCAAACTGACACAAGAACAGAAAACCAAACACTGCATGTTCTCACTCATAAGTGGAAGTTGAACAATGAGAATGCATGGACACAGGACAGAGAACATCACACACTGGGATCTGTTTGGGGGTGGGGAATAGGGGAGGGATAGCATGGGGTGGGGAGATTGGGGAGGGATAACATTAGGAGAAATACCTAACATAGGCGACGTGGGGGATGGAGACAGAAAACCACCATGGCATGTGTATACCTATGTAACAATCCTGCAGGATCTGCACGTGTACCCCAGAACTTAAAGTAAAATAATAATAAAAGAAACATGCATGGTGTTTGTTCATCTTAGCACTATTCACAATAGCAAATGCCCGTCAATTGTAGACTGGAAAAAGAAAATGTGGTACATATACACCATGGAATACTAAGCAGCAATATCAAAGAATGAGATCATGTTCTTTGTCACAACATGAACGTAGCTGGATGCCACTATCCTAAGCAAACTAATACAGGTGAAGAAAACCAAATCCTGCATGTTGTAACTTATAAGTAGGAGATAAATGATGAGAACACATGGACACAAAGAGAGAAACAGCAGACACCAGGGTCTGCTTGAGGTTGAATAGCAGCAAGAGGGAGAGGACTGAAAAACTGCCTATCGGGTATTATGCTTGTTACCTGCAGGATGAAATAATCTGTAGACCGACCTCTGTGACAAACAATTTACTTATATAACAAACCTGCACATGTACAGCTAGTGCTCGACTTACGACCACGATTGGTTCCGACAGACTGGTTGTAACATGATTTGGTCGTAAGTTGAGGAGGCTATATGTACAGTACTGTGAAATGATGTTATAAAAATCTTTAAGTCATATTTTATCATAATTTTCTTTCATATTGTTATATATCATAATTTTCTTTGGTCATTTTATGCCATTTGTATCATCTCTACACCATTTTGTTTCTTATTTTTACATTCGTCAAGTTTAGGTAAAACACTGCATTACCAGTACAACTGGTTTAATATTTGCAAAACGTACAAAATTACAAAATACAGGTGCATACAAAAATACAAAATACAAGTGTAAAAAATACCATAGGAAACATTTTCCCAATTGCAAAACATATCAAAATATATAAACATGTATGAAACATTTTATTGGCCGTTTTTGAATTTGATCTTCCATCCAAATATATAGCAATTTCTCCATTTCGTGGATGGGCCTGCTTTGTTGCTTTGTTATAACTGTTGATCGCATGGGTGCAGAACCTTTCACAGCTTCACGAATTCCTTCTTTATCTTTCAAAATCGTCGACACAGTCGAGTGTGATAACTTCGTATCAGGTGCGATCACATTCACTTTCTTTCCTCCTTCGTACTGCCTAATTACCTTCATTTTCGTGTTGAGATCGGTGGCCTTTCTTTCCTTCTTGGCAGGCTGAGGCGTAGACAAAGACAATTTCCTCTTGGTAGACATCTTGGGAGGGGTTTGATGAAAAATATCCAAGACACAAAACACAAATTGCTGTACCGACCCTGGGATAATAGTTGAAATTGTGCACGTGGAGATGGTAGTGCTGCCAGAAGCTGGTCCGCACTGTCGTCCATGCAGCTGAGCAACATTTGCACTGCCAGACATGGAGCAGTCGTGGCTAGCGATTGTGGTCATAAAGTCGAATGGTTGTAAGTTGCATAGGTCGTAAGTCGATCAAAATCTGTAACCCTGAACCTAAAATAAAAGCTGAAAAAGAAATCGTTAACCACTTAAAAATATCAGGTAGGCCAGGCACCGTGGCTCATGTCTACAATTCCAGTACTTTGGTAGGCTGAGGCAGGAGGATCACTTGAGGTCAGGAGTTTGAGGCTAACATGGGCAACATAATGAGACCCCATTAAAAAAACATTAGCCAGGAATGGTGGCACACACCTGTTATCCCAGCTACTCGGGAAGCTAGCTGAGAGGATTGCTTGAGCCTGTGAGGTTGAGGCTACAGTGAGCCACTGCACTCCAGCCTGGCAGCCTGGGTGATAAAGTGAGACCCTTCCAAAAATAAATAAATAAATAAATAAATAACCATCAGGTTGTGTCCATTATTTATTAACTTCTTGCCTTGTAACTCTCACTATTTTAGTGTATGCATCAGTCAGGAATTTTTCTTTATATATTATTATATAATTCACAGAACTCATGTATTTTAGTATTTTCATTTACTCAACAGCCAGCACTAGATCCCTTCCCCAAGTTCCAGATTTATGTATTTAAAGCCTCTTGACAGGTCTTCTTGAGTCTTCATCTAATTGGCATCTTGAACTTGAAACACTTAAATCTTAGGTACTGATACTGATATTCCTCTAAACCAGCTACCACCAAAATCCTTTACTGGTTAGTAAATGGCAGTTTTGGTCTTTGAATTGCCCAGGCCACACTCTTTAATTTTTTAAGTTTGTTCATGACCTCGTATTCATTCCATCAACAATTTTACTTTTGGCTCAATCTTCAAAATATATCCAGAAGTATAAACTGTTTCACCTCTCCACTGCCAGGACATTGGCCCAGAGTTCTTTCATCTGGAATATATCACAACAGTATCAAAATTTGTTTCCTTGTTACCTACTTTGCCTCAATAAAGTCTAGTCTCAACACAGATGATAGAATAGTCCCATTAAAATTGAAATCTGGGCTAAGCCCCCCAAAGCCTATTATCTTATGGAAAATAAAGACAAAGTATTTACCATGACTCACAAAGCTTTGTGGGATCTGCCTCCCAGCCACCTCTGTGATTCCTCTTCACCTGCTGCTCTCTCCCTCCTCACCTGCCCCATCACCCTGATCTCCTTGCTGTGCCTGGAACAGGACAGGCAACACTTCCTTCCTCAAGACGTTTGCACTTAGTATTTTTTCTACCTTGTAAGTTTCACTCTTGGACATCTACAAGAGTGGCCTTTACGTAAAAGTTAGTCACATGCTCAGTGGAGTCTTTCCTGGTAACCCTACCTAAAGTACCCAAACTGCCCAGCTCTGGCGTTTTATATTTTTCTATTTTGTTTGTATAATCTTTGTATTTATCACCATTTAATATATTATACACTTTTCTTCTATATCTTTATTATTGTCCATCTGAAATACTTGAAAGCATGTTCCATGAAGGCATGGATATTTTTGTCTATTTTGGTCACTACCATAGTGTCCTTTCTGGGAATCATGCCAAAAACACAATACGTACTCAAAAGATTTGTTGTAGGAATGAATGACAACAGAAATAGATCCACTGTAAGGTTCTACTATAGTGTATCTTTTTTTAATGAAATTCATTTTCTGGGCATCTCAGTAATAATCTTTCTCATACACTTCAAAGTCTTTTGATATGTACAAGCTTCTATATGTTTCTTGTTTGTTGCTTATTCCTGTCAGTATTCCTATCTAAAATAAATAGAGTCTAATAGAGTCCGAATTTGTGCCTTTCATATTATTTTTATTTACCTCCTCCTTTGCATACCCCCTCCAACAACTCATGCTTCACCCAGTTATTTCTAGCATTATGCTTTCATATATTGAGGTGAAATACAAGAATATGTGCACACATGTAGTCAAAATTCTAAGTGATAAATTTTCCATGTCTCTGATAAACTGAAATAGAGAATCTACTGCTTATTTTCTGTCTATGAAAGGTAAACTTCTAAGTACTTTGGGAATATTCAAAGCTTTCCTTTTCCCCTGAAACATTAATTTAAAAACTTAATCCCCAATAATCCATGTAGTGTATATACTCTTTCAAGTATTCTTTTTATCTCTACTGCCCTTGACATTTCATAAACAATCCAGGACATAATACTGGATATTTATCTGGAGTGCTGATAAGTGTAAAGGAAAGCATGACTCAACCACATAGACACTGACTGTAACATTGGGGTTATTTTTGAACATCTTAAGTGATTTTCTTTTCTTCTGTGTTTCTATGGTCTATGTGTGAACCATTAGAGATGTTTAAATTTGACTCCCCTCATGTGTAAGTTATTCATTTCAAATATTAATGAATTATGGACCCTGGAATTCCAAGGCATTTGTCAGAGCATTGCTGTTTTTTCTCTGATTTTATTTGTATTTTAGCAGGAAGAAAGAGAAAAGCAGATATATTTCCATGAGCTGCTATTATAGACTGTTTTGGTTAAATTTAAAAGATTATTTTAAACATAAAGTTGGTCGCTATTTCGCTGTTATTAACTCAAAATATTATTTTGCTGTTTGCTACATATGTATGGTGTGAAAAAAATGGTGTTAAAAATTTATGAAAACAGAAACCTGTCAATTGAAGAAAATGTGAGACAAACGTCAGTCATTTTTGGAGATTTATTTGCCAAAGTTAAGGATTTGCCGAGAGACAGGTCTATGCCTTTCTCTGAAGATGATTTTGAGCTCTCCAAATTTAAAGAGAAAAGGGTGGGATATTGAGAAGCACACAGTTTTTACTTAAACAAAATGGGGAAATGAAAAATGTGGGAAATCTGCATTTCACATAAAATAATACAGACAAAATGGGGTAGGAGAACAATCTGATTTGCATTTGTGTCTGGCAGGTGTGGGTAACTGCACCTGTAAAGATAAGCTATCAATTAGCGTTGACATGGTGTAGTTTCAACAACTCACCAGTAATTTCCTTTCACAAACCCAACAATTCCTGGTCAGCAATACATCACATAGTTTTACCAATTTTTCTGTCCAGAGCAAACTACTTGAATGTCTTCTAAAGATATCCAGTGTGTTTTCTTTCATATTTTTAATATCAGCATTTTATATTATCTCAGCACTATCCAACCACACTACACACAGCCCAAAGTCCCCAAATTGCTATACTGCAAATCTGAATAAATAACATTGTGTTTTTTGTTTTCTTTCCAACCTTTATTTCAGATTTACAGGGTGCATGGGCAGGTTTTCTTTAGGGATAAATTGCATGTTGCAGGAGTTTGGTACACAAATGATTTTGTCACTCAGATAGTGAGTATAAGACCTGATAGGTAACTTTTCTACCCTCACCCTCCTCTTACGCTTCACCCTCAAGAAGGCCCCCAGTACTTATTGTTCCCCTCCTTGTGTCTATGTGAATTCCATGTTTATCTCCCACTTATAAGTGAGAACATGTAGTAGTTGGTTTTCTGTTCTTGTGTTATCCTTGCTTAGGATAATGGCCTCCAGCTGTATCTATGCTGTTGCAAAGGACATTATATGATTCTGTTTTATGGCTGTATCGTATTCCGTGGTGTACATGTACTACATTTTCTTTGTGCAGTTCATTGTTGATCATCTAGGTTGATTCCATGTCTTCTCTACTGTGAATAGTGCTGCAATGAACACAGGAGTTCATGTGTCTTTTTTTGTAGAGTGATTTTTTTTTTCCTTTGATATGTACACAGTAGTGAGATTGCTGGGTCAAATGGTAGCTCTGTTGTAAGTTCTCGGAGAAATCTCCAAACTGCTTTTCACAGTGGCTGAACTAATTCACATTCCTATTAACAGTCTATAAGTGTCCCCTTTTCTTTGCAGCCTCGCCGACATCTATTATTTTTTGACTTTTTAATAACAGCCATTCTGACTGGTGTGCAATGGTATCTCATTGTGGTTTTGATTTGCATATCTCTGACAATTAGTGATACTGAACACCTTTTCATATGTTTGCTGGCTGCCTATATGTCTTCTAAAATGTGTACATGTCTTTAATTTTTGTTGTTGTTGTTGAATTTTTTAAGTTCCTTATAGATTGTGGATATTTGACCATTTTGGATTCATAGTTTGCTAATGTTCTCTTCTATTTTGGTAAAGTCAGTGTTTTGACATTTTTTCTGGCTTTTATTATAAGATACTACTAACTGATCTTGATCTCTATTTTTTGTATATATTTTCTATTTCCCTGTGACAATAATTGACTCTTAAAAAAAAAACAAAAACTTGCTTTCTTTTGGAATTTTTGACATAGCCATCCCACAATTTATACATGCTGTAAAATGCTTGGGTAATATAGTTCTTCACAAGCCCTTTTGGCTCAAATAACCTATTTGTTGCCATTTCTTTTTTTTTTCCCCCTAGCCTTTCCTGGAATTCTGGAGCCCCCTCAGATTGCGCTATAGATTTGTTACATAGTTGAGTTGTCATCCTTGGAATTACCTTCACCTCTTTCAGGTGTTGGGTATCCTCTTTTTCCAATACCTCATTAAATTTTTATTTATTTATTTATTTGTTTTGTTGAAATACATACTCAGAAGCTTTCTGAGGAAGGAATAATGAGAGCTACATTTATTTTTTTAACTTTTCATGTCTAAAATATATACCTTCTACCCTTATACTTGAGTACCAGTTTACTGGATTAGAAGTCTAGTTCAGGAACTATTTTACCTTGCAAGTAAGCTATTTTACCTTGTAAGGCATATTTTTTTCCTATTTTTTGTCTTCTAGTGTTGTTATTGTGATCTCAGATGTTCTTTTAATTCTCAAATTTCAGTAAATTTTTTCTGCTTTAGAAAATTTTAAAATAATATTTCATCTTAATTGTAGTAAAATTTAACAAAATGAAAATTGTTTGCTTCTGCTGTACTGTCTCTCCTCAAAACTTATAACCTTTTATTTTAGGAAAAAATATTTATAAGGTAATATCCTTCATATCAAAAAGTTTCATTTGTTCTTTTTGAAACCTCCCTCTGTTAGTGAAATAATGTATGTCTACCTCTATCCCTTAATATTCCTTTAGTAAAAATGTTTGCCTTGGTTTCTACACTTTGTGTTGCAAACTTCCCTTATGAATATGGAAACCTTTGTTCACTCATATTCACAAATGAGGCAGTGGAAAGCAATCTGTGCATGGATGGAGCTTGTCCACGGTGAGCTTGTATAGGATGAACATGTAGCTTTAAGATTTTTCACTGGAGAACCTCACATATCAGAATGTTTAGGTTTTAATTCCGGGATTCTCATTTACTTCATGGTAGATCATCCGGCCTGTTTCCTGTAGATTAGTAGACTGGATGTTTATATTCTGGAGCTTAGCAGTCAGTACCTGCAGTTTCATGGTTGAGAAAAGAGCCTTTTACTTTAAGTTTTCCTGTCTTAGGACTCACTTCTTTTCATCTCCCATACCACACACCTACTACCTTTGAGCCAGAGATTTCCTCCCAGAAGCTGGAGAAAAGATAAACTTAGTACTTATCAATAAAATATATAATAGAGGGTTAAAAGTGCCCTTTATATAGACATTTTTACAATATACTTGTTTAATGGCCTCCTGATCCACAGCCTCTGATAGCATCTGGCATCCCCACTCAGCTTCCTTAACATCAATAACCTCATCTGTGGGCAGAGGTATATTCTTCCAGGAACTTGCCAATTTATGGGTGATACAGAGCAAAGCAGCATTTTTAAAAACACGGACTGCCAGAAAACCAGGCACATTTGAATAAATAATAAAAGTATCAATATATTCAGCTAAAAGCAAACTAGATCAAGAGAATTTTTGGGTCAGAGTTAGAATACCAGGAGCCAGAAAGGATTATTACAGAAAGGGTTCTTAAGCGAATTCGGAAAGTGGGATATGCCTTGTTTTGGAAGAAAAAATTAACCCCTGATGAACAATGATTTTTTATTATCTACTAATATCATCTCATTTTAGTGAATGTGAATTGTATCCACCAAACTAAACATATAGACTTAGCAACATCTCATTTCTTTCTGAGATTAGCATGCCAATTTTGGTGATATAAGTCATATGAACAAAATTTTAGTTAGTTTCAGTACTAAGCAAAGAATATTTGAACAAGGTGTCACTGTTATCTAAATACATGTGAAATAAGAACACTAAAATCTTGAGTACTTTTAGGCATATGATTTCTTATTTACAAACAGCTAGAATTCAAATGATATTCATAGATCTGACTATACTCAGCTTCTGGTTATCCTGAATGATAGAAGGTAGCCATATTTTCAATAAATCAAATATATATTTATTTCTATTCATTTAATGTATTTATTAAAAATGTAAAACTTAAGAAAGTTTATGCATACTGACCAAGCTATCTTTATGTATGATAGCATAGCAAATAGAACAGCAACAACAACCTGGAAGAAGTAATAGAAATCATATTTGGTGGAGATTCCTGTGGCCAACTTGAATTTTTCTGGAAACTGTTACTATAATGGTAGATTTGTCAATGTTATTATCTCATAACAACACTGAGAAATGTTTACAAGCATCTCACATGATGAATTTTAGGCTCACTTCTGTAAATTATGTGCACATAATGCATTCCTGGTATAAAAATATAAGTACAAAACATGATGAAAGAAAAGATTATCAGATGTTGACACAAAATGAACTAAATCTCCTCCCATATAATACAGAAATCTAGGGCTAGGTAGTAAACATATTATTTAAAGTATTTAATGTATGTCACTCCAGATCCACAGCACCCTAGTTGGGAAACAGACATGTCTCTATGAAATGTAAAATATGTATTTGAGACAAAAAGAAATAGTATAAACTTCTTCAGCTGGTATGAAAAAGTGAAGGAAAGTTTATTATGAAGCTTTCAATACTTGTTAGACATTTTACTAGCTGCTTAAAATGTGCCATGTCATTTAGTATTCCAGAAACCTAGATTAGGTAGGTATTGACATTCCTATTTTAACTCTGGTTCATGGTGGGCAGGTCTACACAAACCTACCTTAAAGTGAAAAGAAGCTGAGAGAGAGGCCAAAGACAGAGGCTGACAAATCCCGTTTCTTAGAAAAAAGCATTTAACAGGGACTTAAGAATAGAAGGCCTGGCTGTGTCTTGGGTGGTGGCAAGACAAGATGGTGGACTCCTGCCCCATCACCCCCAGGCACAGGGCTTATGTACCATAAGGAAGGGGTGCCACAGAAGGGATGTATAGGACAACTGAAGCACAATAACATCAAGGTTGTTTGACTTAATTGCAAGATTTATTGCACCTAAATGGACTAAGTCCCAGCTCTTCCACAAGGAACAATAGATAATGGAAAATCTTAGAGGACTTCTTGGAACTAGAGTTAATCAGAAGCCAACATGGCTAATTAATATCCAAGATGGAGTTTCTTTTGCTTCCACAACTCAAACAAGCCAAACTGTGAAGAGGTAACAAGAAGTTCCAAAAGCAAATATGTCATCTGAGAAGTTAGGTATTAGTAGTTAATAGTTGGTTAGATCATTTAAAATAATTCATAGACCTTTCTGTTCATGACATCAAAACAGAGTAGCAAGACAACAAAACCCAAAATTTGCCAATTGTTTATGATGTGCTTTCCTTGCAGCTTCAATGTTCTTATTGCAGTTTTTAACTTTTTTCTATGTGTTGATTGTAGCCCGAGTACAAAACTGGTGTACAAATATCACAAAGAGTGGGAAAAAGAATGAATGCTGCCTGCTTACGTCTCAAGGTGAGTACTAGTATTGCTACATCAGTTTTGTGTGTTCTATGCAAAGTACCATGTGTAAAACGGCACTGAATGCATGCATTTGAAAATTATCAGTAACTTTCAAATTTACGTAGGATGTAAATGTAATGAAAAACGTAACTTCAACTTCACAGTGACCGGTTTTCATTGTTAAACATATGTTTTCAGAAGTCTGGATGAGTTACTATTAGATTTTTGAAAGAAAGTTGACCAGTTTGAGATAGCTATACTTAAGTTCTAGATTTTATTATTGTTCTCATTCCTTCTGATGAAGAATTAATTTAATTCTATAAGAATAATATAATTGTTTATAATTGAATAAGTATTCTAAACATGTGCTTGTTCGTTTTCTCACTGCATCCTACCATTATTTTCAGTTTAAAGTAGCCAAGATGAAACATAGTTCATTTTCTTCCAAGACAATTTCCTACACATATTCCTCCTCAGAAATAAAAAAAAAAAATAGTAGTCCCAAATCTAAATGGAAAATTAAACATATCAAAGCAATTTTTTGGTTTAGTTATTTTTTCTCTGATGGGTTATTCTTTGTTTTCACCTTATTATTCTCCCCAACTTTACTTTGTATTTTCTGCCTTTTTGGACTCTAATATAATTTCTTGTTTGTTGTCTATTTCATTACTATACATTAAAATAATAATTTTCAAACTTAGAAATACATTATTTTTATGAAACATTGCATTAGAGTGTTTATGAACATTATCAATTTATATTTTACATTTGCAAATTACTTTTTACAATGCATTAATATTTAAGATGGATATATTCTTTTATTAGACTCTTTTCCTCTAAGTTTATTACCAATTTAGTGGTGCATTAACATACTATGCTTTGATCCTACTGCTTTGGCGTTATTACTATGGCTTTCGACGATGTATCACTTCTCAATATTAATTTCCACATTGAAAACACATTTTAATATTTTCTTTGTATCACTGGGAATTCTCAGCATAAAAAGAATTCTATGATTATTTTAGGGTGATAATATTAAATCAATCTAAAATTTAATGAGACAACAAACCAGGCTTCCATAATACTCACCATGAAATTAATGTCCCTGGAAACGGATATTTTGTCAACATATTTAACTTTAAAACTATTGCAAGTAAAGCTTTTAAAGGAGTCTTAAGCTTTTCTTTAAATATATAAAAATACACACATATATATATATAATATTTTGGATAATAAATATGTAGGAAAATTCTTGATATGAAGTTCTTGCTAGAAACCCTTGTTTCTATTATCAGTACACACACACACACACACACACACACACACATTTGTTGACTAGGAAATAACATTTACTTTGAGATGGAATTTGTGTGTATAGAAATTTTTCAGAAAATTCATTTGTTTAATATTTAAGTTTCATTAGTTCAAAGAAATAATACTTTAAAAATATTTATCTTTCTCTTAGCATTTTAATAAAGTATCTTCAGATTATATGTAAATTCTAATTGTAGCAATTATATCTTAGTGTTTAATAAGTATATGCCCACATATAGTATACTCACCTACATTATTTTAAAGTTTATATTTCTCAATATTTTTTCTCTGTAATCTCCATTTTATTTTAAATTGGTACTCAAAATGTATTTGTTATTGAGTGAATTCTTGAAGAAAAGCATTTATATCATACTACAGATGAATAGCTAACTTTCAACTAAACATTGAAAAACAAAATACCCTTAAAGTACAGGAGAATTCCATGCAAGCCATTCTCATAGTAATAAAAAAATGGCTAAGAATCACTCATCTTTTAATTACACTCGTTTATATCTTCTGGTTAATTGCTAGTGATCAAATAAAGGAAATAAATGAAAAATGAGTCACCAAAAAATTAAACATAAATAAGTTCTACATTTCTAAATATTTCTTGAAATCTTGATTTATCTTCATTCTTATCAGTCTTCAACAAAGTAAGTTTTTTTTTTATATTCTCTAAAGATTCTTGGTGCCATCATATTAAGATTCATCACACATTTCTGCAAAAAAAAAAAAAAAAATGCTCCCTACTTCTGTCTGAAAGGAAAGAAGAGACTTTGTCCTGTTAATTACAATGATAATTCTCTACTAGAATTTCCTGTTTGAGAAAAGAGTGAGATAACTACAAAATTTGCTTCTGCTCTTATTTTAATAAATATTTCTCATAAAGAAAGTTTTTTTTTTTAAAGTTTTGCTATTACAAAATTTTAACTTTTGATAAAAGAAAGGGAGTGGTTTCATAACATACTAAAGTTACAGACGCTGTACTTTGCTCTTTCTATATAAAGACAACAAATCCTAGCATGATCTTCAGAGAACTTGTATACTACTACTGTAATGGAGTAATTGACATGTGAGCATTTCAAATATAAAACTTGCTGAAATTCAAGAAATTATGTCGTGTCATTCAAAAACATTGAATCAATTACCATTGTTTGAGCTAAACAGAATTAAGCAACTTTACCAGTACCTGTGTTTCTTAAAATTTTAATAAGCCTAGCTACCAAAAATTTCTTTCTTAGATCTTGAATGCCTCAGAAATCTTCAGTTTTGTCTGTGTACTTCTTGCACTCTTAGCTCATGCCTCCCCTTATATTGTGATTTGTGTGTATAGATCCTATCTTCCCAATAAAGTATTACCTTTAAATGGTGGGTATACTTATCTTATGCATCTTAGCATCTCATTTCTCTAGAAAAAGAAATGCTATATGCAAAAGAGGTTTTCATGAAATTATTGGTCTTGGTCACTTACTTACAGGGTGGTAGAAGCCTGGTAGAAGGGGACAAGAGAGTACCTCAGGGAGCTGGCTGGCAAAAAGAGCAAGGAATTATCTGAAACAGGAATGTGAGGAACTAAATGTCACTTGTTCTCAGCTGTGGAGTATACTCACTATTCTAGGAAAGTTGTAAAATATCTCACAGGGAATCCCATTCCATCTACACAAAATAGAGCCAACATATGTATAAACTTTTTATCAACCCTTGCTGTATAGACAAAATAAGATTATATTTCTTTCCAAGTACAACTAGAACATGCTATAACTCTGTAAGGGAGCCTGTGCCCTCCTCATATCAAGAGTGATGGTCACACATAAACCCTCTTCTTATTGATGTTACACACCTGATTTTTGATCTCGCAATTGGAATAGCAGAAAGGATTGGAAGGTTTATGTTGTTCTGTAAACATTTCTAAGTCACTATGCTATTAGCAAGTGAATGAAACACCAATTTCTAGACAATTGCTATAGATTATATGAATTTTCAAAAATTTTAATTGGAGTAGGAGAGAATAAGTAGAAGGGCAATATGCATTTTTATCAATTTCTTTTTTCTACTTTTATAAATATATAGAGTATCAGAGCTCTCCAGAGAAACAGGACCAATATAATAGGATGTGGATATGTGTGTGTAAAAGATTATCTATCTATCTATCCATCCATCCATCCATCCATCTACCTATCGAACCATTCATCCATCAATCCATTTATCTATTGTCTTCTGTCATCTATCTATCTATATGTAAAGAGGTAGATTTGTTTTAAGGAATTGGCTCATACCGTGGTAGAGTCTGATTGGTATTGTAGCTGAAGTCCAATGGCAATTTAAAACAGACACTTCCACAGGTGAGTGTCACTATTTGTTCTGTTAAGACCTTTGACTGATTTGATAAGGACTGTCCGCATTATGGAGGATAATCTGCTTTACTCAAAGTGTACTGACCTAAATGTTAATCTCATCTAAAAGTATCTTTGCAGTAACATCTAGACTCATGTTTGACCAAATATCTGTATATAACTGTCTAGCCTAGTTGACACGTAAAACTTACCATCACAATTGATATTGTGTTACATTCTAAAGGACTATCTTACTTTTCCTCAAGCTGAGTTGTACAGTCATATTACTCTTCCTGTTGACCCCTTTACCAAGGAAAGTGGAGGTTGATACTGTACACTGTTTTCCTGGCTATGTTATGGCTGTTGATCAGTTCATGTCCATTTATATATGCTATACATTATGCAATAGAAGATTGAAGACCATTCCTCCTTGATTCATAAGGTGTTCAATAAAAATTAGGAAAATGAAAAATCAGAAGATTAATGAAGGTTAGGAATTGAAGCTAACCAATGAGATCAAGAGAAACATAATTAGATTTTATATAGAGGATGAAGATGATTAACTTCAATTTGACTAGTAGAAAGATGGTGTTGAGAATCTTTAGCATCAGGTGAGTTGGAGAGTGTAAAACTTTTAACAAGAAGAAGGGGAATACTTCTCATGTAACACAGTTTGAAAACATAAGACTCCTGAACACAGAGTCAATGTTCTATATTTCAGTCAGTCTCTTTTTAAAATTTAACACTATTTTTTTCTTTGTGCCTATTAACTGTGCACTGATTCAGAATATGGTAATTTTACCCATACAGTCACTTTGAAAGGTAATCTGTTGCTGCCAAATACTATGCCTTTTTATCAGTTCTAATTAGTGATTATTTATGCATACATATCCAGCTTTTCCTTCTACATACATACCAATTAAAATAATCCTCTGATGTTTTGAATATTATGTCTCACAACAGATATTTTGTGTCCTGACTTACCATTCATAAATAGATAAATTTCTCATTCTGCCTTTTTACATTAAATAAATTCATATACAGGTAAGTTATTTAAAGTTCAAGAGTTTGAATTAAATGTCTTTAATTTTGATAACAAAGTTACCTAGAAGAAGCTTTATAATATATTCTTCTGCAGAAGCTAATGTAGAAAAAATCTAGTAACATTGAATACAGAATCCATTAACTTTAAGATAGTGAGATGAAGGAAGTGCTATCACCCATATGCCTTGCCGGAGTCTGTAAGGCACATCATTCAGATTTCTGAAGCACATGGTTAGGTCATTACTTTCTGTCCAAAAGTCTGCACAAAATCATTATTTTGTATTATACTTAAATTGGTTAAACACATTTCTTAAAGTGAAACAAATTCAGAAGACACTTTGAGATACTTAAATATAGCTCCATCAGTGAAATTGTGTAGTAGATATACATCTGAGTTAAAAGTATATCAATAAATTATTAGGATTCCTTCTAAAGGAATGATTTTGACTGCTATATTTAGCAAAAATTGTATGTCCTTCGCCCACTTTTTAAAATAAGTTGTACGTGCGGCCAAAAATCATATGAAAAGAGGCTTAATACCACTAACCATTAGAGAAATGCAAATCAAAACCACAATGTGATACCATCTCACACCAGTCAGAATGACTATTAATAAAAAGTCAAAAAGTAAGAGATGACAGCAAGGTTGCAAGGAAAAGACAATGCTTATTTATGCTGCTGGCAGGAGTCTAAATTAGTTCAACCATTGTAGAAAGCAGTGGAGTGATTCCTCAAAGAGCTAAAAACAGAACTACCAATCCCGTTGCTAGGCATATGCAAAGGAATATAAATCGTTCTATCATAAAGATATATGCATGTGTATTTTCATCTCAGCACTATTCAAAATAGCAAAGACATGGAATCAACCTCAGTGCTCATCAATGGCAGACTTGAAAAAAGAAAATGTGGTTCTTTGCAGCAATATGGATGGAGTTGGAGGCCATTATCCTTAGCAAACTAATACAGCATCAGAAAACCAAATACCGCCTGTTTTCTTATAAGTGGGAGCTAATAATGAGAACACATGGACACAAAGAGGGGTCCAGCTGACACTGGGGCCTATCTGAGCTTGGAGGGTGAAAGGAGGGAAAAGAACAGAAAAATATAACTATTAGGTACGTGGCTTAGTGCCTGGGTGATGAAATAATCTGTAAACCAAACCCCTGCATGACAAGCTTATCTATATAACAAACATGCACATGCGTCCTTGAACCTAAAATAAAAGTTAAAACGTTTTTAAGAATATATTCTACCCTATTCACAATCTTCACTAAAATTTTAATTTGACCATCAAAGGCTTAAACTCCATTTATTTTGAAAAAGAAAGAAAATTTAAGAACTTATACCACACAATTCTATGTGCTAGGCATAGAGAGAAATATGAGGAAGTGTACAGTGACTCATTTCAGATTATGACTGAATAGCTGATGCATTAGCATCTTCTTGCTGTTGTAACAAATTATCACAAACTCAGTGTCATAGAACAGTTTAAGTTTATTATCTAAAAGTCAAATGTCTAAAATAGGTCTTCAGGGCTATGTTCCTTCTGGAGGATGAAGGGGAAGAATTTCTTGTCTCAATTTTATTGGCTTCTCAAGCTGCCCACATTTCTTGGCTTATGGCCCCCTCTACTCTGACCTTTACCTCTGTTGTTAGCTTTCCTTCTCTGATCTTGGGCATTGAATATTCCAAAATCTCTCACAAATTATATGCTACCTATATTCATATTTTACTTAACTATTCTCTAGTAGCCAACATAGTTACTATTTACTCATTTGACTTATTATCAGTGTCATAAAGAGTAATGATGTTGCTGCTATGAGTTCCTTCCATATAAGACTAGAAATCTAATATTTTATATTTCAGGTCAGCAGCAATTTTATTTTTTATAAAACAGTACTTATAGCAAGATTCATTGCAAAATGTTTTCTCTGAACTTATTTTTTAACACATTTTTTTCCTTTCTGTTCATAAAGAATATAGAAAAAAAGGAGAATATATTAATGTAAATTACTCTTTAAGAGAACTGGGTAATATTAAATATATTCTAAGATAAATTATTAGTACTATATTTCTGTAGTCATATCTTGAAATAAGAGGACTTGTAAACATTTAAAACGTATCAAAGAAAATTCAGTGCACTGCTTTCAGATAATCATAGAACTTTTATGAAACAATTTCAATTTCAAATAAAATGTTGCATGACATAATTAAAATGTTTATGGCGATTCTAAAATTTGCAACTCCTGAAACAAAATCTATTTTCTGAACACAGTATAATTCTTGGAAATTTCTGTCAATGAACTAATGTAATTAATGTGATTAGTTACTGACTCATTTTAATACTTATTAAGTTATGAAACACAATTGGTTTTAACTCATTTTGACTTTATCATGAGTTCTATTTCATTTTATATGGAGCACTCTTTTAGTTGAATCTATGTGGAAATACTAGAGCTATATTTACATATGACATTTTCCAAATTAAACCATGACAGAGTTAAACGAGTATACACTATCATATAATCTTTTGTGTCGTTTAACATCTTACATTTTACTGTTGACTGCATTTTCATGTACCTTCAGCAACAAAAATGAAATAATTCTTGATGCTTTTTATCCTTCCCTTCTCACTCACTGTGGAGATGCAATGCATTTGTAACATGCTGTGCAGTGTGAATTGTGCCTCTGAGCTGTGCTTGAATGAGGTCCTCCTGAATAAACTCTATCAAGCTTGACTTTCCTATCTTGTACATTATCTCAGTAAGAGGCTACCTAGCAGCATATTCTGTATTAAATATTTTTAATTTGTTAAGACACTGAATCATGAAAACAAATTTATTTTACAGTTAATGTGAAGAAAGAAAATGCAATCACCCACAACTAATACTAACTAAATCAAAGGTAAAGATATTTTGGTGGGAGCAGAAAAGTGTGTGGATAAATACCATAAATCTTGTAAAGATGAAAAAACAACTTTAGGAAGATATAAGAATAAGGACATATTTTCTGTTAAAAACAGTAATTTGAAGATGCAGAGTTAGAATTGATCTCAGAAGTTTCTCTGCCTTTCCTATCTCAGGCTCCTTATTCTGATATTCCACTGCTCATTTTAAATCCCAAGGTCCCAAGGAATTGCCATTAATCGACTCATGGATACGCTACCCAACTTTGATCTAATTGAGGATGTTCAGGGTCTGTTTCATGTTTTGCATGATGATTACCAGGTTTACCAGTGCTGATAATGGGGAATGCAGTTAGACCTTGAGATGGGCTTAATGTAGTTTTTCAGATTTGGGGGTTTTGAAAAGTTAGATTATCTGGGTTAGAATCTGGGCTCTACTTCCAAGCTGTATGAATTTGGACCATTTAACTCTGGTATGCCTTAGTTTCCTAATTTACGAAAAATAATAATAAGAGCCCAAACTTTATGAGAAAATTGTGAAAAATTAACTAAGTTAATCATGGCAGAAGTTTGTAAAACATTGGCATACAGTGGGCACTTTATAAACAGTGGCTGACATATTATTATCATTATAGACCAGGACAAGTTATCTAGATATTAACCTCTGTGTTTTCGTTTCTTTATACTTTCTTTCTATATTTTTTTTACTTCGATTTACTTCCATAAGCCAAGTATTTGTATTCCCTTTGTGTAACAGGCATAAATGCAGAAGTTATTTTCACACAAGTTAAATTATTTGCTTGAGCTTGAAGGGACTAATAGACATGAAGAAACAAGTATTTTCAAAGACAGGATGGAGACAAAGACTCCCTAAGGTGGGGAAACATTAAAGAAAGAGAAAATGCTATTTGTGCTGCAAGCATTTCTCTTGGATATACTCCTAAGAATGGGGCTGTGGGATATAGTGGAAACATTCAACTTGAAAAGAAAATCTCAAATTGTTTTCCAAATGTCTATGGATCTAAACATACATAAACTGCTTATGAAAGATCCATTGACTTGAATTCTCTTTATCATTTAGTATTGTCAAAACTTATATTTTCCAATCCATTGGTTGTGGGCAGCCTCATTAAGAGCATAATTTGTATTTCCCCCATTGCTTGTTTTCTCATATGTTTATTGGCCATGTGTATTTCTTATTCTGTGGAATGCCTGTTTGTAGAGTGATATTTTAAACATTTAGCAACTGGTACAGGAAAGGCAACAACCTTTGTAACTAGATATTAGGCCAATCAGAAAAGAAGCTGGATGTGAAGGACATTAAGCCTGTTATGTATGAGCTGAACATTAATTAGCACAAGCGTTTCACATCTTTTGTCTATTTTCTACAGGGTTGTATGCTTTTTCATTATGGATGTTTGCTTTGTATACTTTATATACCAATCCTTTATCAGACATGCATATGACAAGTATTTTCTCCCAGATCTAGCTTATTTTTTTTATAAAATCTTAATTTTAATGTAGTTAAATTTAGCAATCCTTTATTAAAACTGATGGATTTTGTTGCTGCCGTTATTTCTATACCTCATTTAAGACATCTAAATTCCTAAAAGATATCCTCTTTTATTTTCTTCTAAATATTTAAAACATTTCCATTAGATAATTAAATGTTCTACATATAATGTGGGCCGAGATCTATTTTCATTTTTTATAGATAATGAATTTTCCTGTTTACTTAGTACCTCCTTTCTTCAAAAGTATTCTATACCAGTGTTTTCATATGTTAAATTTTTACATATTCAAATTTTTTTTTACTCCTTTCTTTGCTTTATTTGCCTGCATGCTTATTCCTGGGCCAATATAATTATCATAAGTACTTTAGTTTTACATTAAGTGTTGATAGGCCAAGTTCCCCTTCAGAAGGGTTATATATCACTGAACCTTTGCTTTTTATTCTTTTCAATTATTTTATTTTTTAACTTTTATTTTAAATTCAGGGGTACAAGTGCATGTTTGTTACATAGGTAAACTTGTGTCATGAGGGTTTGTTATACAGATCAATTCCTCACCCAAGTATTAAGCCTGGTACCCTTAGTTGGTTTTCCTGATCCTCTCACTCTTCTTACCCTCCACTCTCTGGAAGGTCCCAGTGTGTGTCATTCTCCTCTGTGCCCATGTAAGCACATCATTTAGCTCCCACTTTTAAGTGAGAACACAGAGCATTTGTTTCTCTCTTCGTGTGTTAGTTTGCTAAGGGTATTGGCCACCAGCTTTAATCCATGTCCCTGCAAAGGACATGATCTCATTCTTTGTTATGACTGCATAATATTCTATGGCATATATGTAGCATATTTTCTTAGAGCTTCTGCACAGCAAAATAAACTAACAACAGACTAAGCAGACAGCCTACAGAATAGGATAAAATTTTTACAAACTATGTATCTGTCAAAGGTCTAACGTCAAGCCTCTCTAAGGGACTTATACAAATTAACAAGAAAGAAAACAACCCCATAAAATAGTGAGCAAAGAATGTAAAAAGATACCTTTCAAAAGAAGACATACATATACTTAATTAGAAGTATATGTCAACCTAAAATAATCAAGAGGGTCAGAATATACTTTAAAGAGAGTTTATTCAAGTGCAAATTGTATAAACCACCCAGAAACACTAACTCCAAAGAAACAGAGGCAGCATCCAGAAGTAGAGAAGTTATGGTTTCATTTATATTAGCAGAGAGTGATGAGTTTTTAAGATAATTGCAATATTTTCCATACAAGGTTGGTGCATAGTTAAAGCAATTGGATTGGTTATAGACAATGTTTCCTCTTGGGGAGAGTACATTTAACTTTTTTACAGAGAGTATAATAGTCATAGGTTTTCTTTCATCTGGTCTAAGCAAAGTAGGACAACAAAGGGGAAGTTAATCTACAACAAGCATCATTATTTAAGAAGCGGGGAAGGTTTTGTTTGCCATGTCATTTAATTATCTCTAATGACTGTATAGAAGGAGAAAAATAAGAAAGTTGTTTAATTCATAATCTGAGAAACAGAAGTTGTAGCTATGTGTGACTCAGATCACAGTCACATCTATCTCAAGGCTTAACATGTTTTGGTGTTTCAAGAGCTTTTAAATTATATTTATTTTCACATATATTTAGATCCAGTTTTCTGTCCCACATATTTCCCTTCATTGTCTCTAATGCCTTTTACTTTTCAAAAAACGTTAATGGTTTAATAGTTTAATAGATCTGGCTTGTTTTAGAGAAATCATCTTGTCTTTCCTTCAATGAGATATATTTATTAAAGTTTTCTGAATAGATTTCTTTTAAAGGATGATAGCAGCCCATCTACTTCATTTAGTATAGTTATAATAAATTATGTTCTGAAATTAGATCTATGAAACCTATTATTCCACTTATTTTATCTAGTCCACTTAAAGAATTTACAATTTCTTTTATAATTATAAGGCCTCAGTTTTCACTTAGGCTATTGCAATTATTTACTACTGTCAAAAATAAAACAGATCAAATTTAAAAAATTTAAAGCACTACATGGTGAATGACAGTTAATAACAATGTATTGTATTCTTGAAAAATAATGACAAGATTTTAAGTGTTATCACAAAAATGACAACTATGTGCAGTAATACTTGTCTTAATTAGCTTGATTTTGCCATTTAGCAATGTACATATATTTCAAAACTTCATGTTAGCCATACATAGTGGCATACACCTGTAATCCCAGGTACTCAAAAGCTGAGGTGGGAGGATACCTTGACTCTAGAACTTGGAGGCTGCAGTGAGCTATTATCACACCACTGCTTTGCAATCTGGGCCCCAGAGCGAGATCCCATGTAGTAAAAAAATAGTAAAAAAAAAAAAAAAATCACTTTATACTCAATAAATATGAACAATTTTATGTGCCTTAAAAAAATTACAGAAAGTTTATCTTGCACAGGAGAGAACAGTTCGTGAACCTAGAGGTCTCAAGCCAAAACTGGCCTGGCTTTATGAACTACTTATAAAGTCAAAATTTAGAAGTTTTTTAACCTTTACAATGATTGTTATTACAATAGGGTTTTCAGGAGCAATGCATTGGTTAAAAGCGATCATTTTATACCACCTTTAGAAGGCAACTTAAGTTTTACTTATGTACATCAGAGGCATTTACAAGAAATAACATTTCTCTTACATAACCTAAGTCGTTTTATTTGCTCTAGGGATTCTCAGGCATGGTCTTCATTTTATTTTATATTAACCCTACAAATAAATAACAAAATTAAAACATTTAATATGACTTTCCTAATTTTTGATATGGCATTTAACGAACTCAGAAAATAATGAAAGTCAGTTTTGACTTCAGCGCTTTTCTCAGTGGGGTACCTCCTGTTGTCAGCTATTAACAGAGCTTTTGATATTCAAAGTAAGGCTGCCTCATAACTGCTTGATGATAGTTAAAACAAACACGTACACAAATAAAAGGCAAATGCTAACATTAGGTGAGTGGCCTATTCTGTGTTTAACTGAAAGCAAACTCACTATATAATAAGACTACTTAAAGTCATCAGAATCTAGATGCTTTTCTTATACACTAAACATGAACGTTAACCTACAGAGAGAAAAGTTACTGAAGGGCAAGAAATCATTTTATTCCTTTAAATGGCATTTGTGTGATCTAAAATTTTCAAAGCAGGTTCCAATGCCCTTAATGGAAAGGATGTATGTTATATTTAATCCTTGGAGTAGTGAATATAATGTATAGAGTAGTATGAGGGAAAGAAATGACTTAATTATCCTGGAGTGATGGCCCTAATTATGACATTTAATTAAAGTATGGTAATAGGCCAATGATTAACCTTAAAATTTGTGCTGAGTTTGAGGCCATTACTTAGTATAAATAGATATGATTTTCAATGAATGTCTGAGAGTTGATCAGCAAGTTGGATCACTAATGATTCTGTGTACTTATTGCAATCAGTGGAGTCCCTGACCATTCATTGTTTGGCAACTAATATTCGTGACTGTTAAAATAATGATATCATCTGGCTTTTCTGTTTAAGGGCATGCATTAGTCCATTTCTACACTGCTATAAAGGCATACCTGAGACTGAGTAATTTATAAAGAAAATAGTTTGAATTAGCTCCTAATTCTTTGAGTTGTTTAGGCTTCTGCTTCTGAGGAGGCCACAGGAATCTTAAAACCAACGCAGAGGTGAAGGGGAAGCAAGCACATCTTCACATGGAGGGAGCCGAAGGAAGAGAGAGCAAAGGTGGAGGTGCCACAGACTTTAAAACAACCAGATTTCATGAGAACTCTGTCACAAGACAGCACTAGTAGGATGGTGCTAAACCATTAGAAACTGCCCCCATGATCCAGGCACCTCCCACCAGGCCTAATCACCAGCACTGAGGATTACAATTCAACATAAGATTTGGGTGGGGACACAGAACCAAACCATATCAGGGCAGAACAGTAAAATAGGAGATTTATCTCCCCAAATGTAAAGTGAATAAAATTTAGTCTCAGATTTCTGAGTGCTGATGGACAGTACCTTGGGAGTGACTGGAAAAAGTAGACCTTAGAGGGTTTGAATGAATTGTGGCATGAAGGGGGCTAGACTTCAAGCATCAGAGTTTTATTCTTGGCAATAGTTTCTGTCCTTCGCTAGTGATGTGAGGGACATACGGTAGCTATAGGGCAAGAGGCAGGGAGTCTTAGACAAGAAGACTGTCAGTGACTATGTTGGATCAGACATTAGAGACCCTTCCTTCCTCCACTTTCCAAACAGAGAGGTAAGCTAGATCTCTGTAGTTCCCTTTAGTGACCACACAGGCTTTAATAATGCCTGAGTTGGATTTTCACATCTTTCCAGCATAATGAAGTCTTCTCTCATTTGGATATCAGCTACTGAAGCACAATTAAGAAATACAGTATTTGGCTGGGTGTGGTGGCTCACACCTTTAACCCTAGCACTTTGGAAGGCCAAGGTGGGCAGATGACAAGGTTAGAAGATCAAGACCATCCTGACTAACAAGGTGAAACTCTGTCTCTACTAAAAATACATGCACCTGTAGTCCTAGCTACTTGGAAGGCTGAGGCAGGAGAATTGCTTGAGCCTGGGAGGCAGAGGTTGCCGTGAGTCAAGATTGTACCACTGCACTCCAGCTTGGGTGACAGAGTGAGACTCCATCTCAAAAAAAAAAAGTATTTATTGCACATCTATATCTGTGAACTGAGTAATGCCTCTTATGTTTATTTGTAATGTACTGAATTTTAGTCTTTTAAAATATTATTTAGAAAAAAACAATTCTGACTCAAAAATACAGGGGAATAAAGTGAGGAAAGCATTTTTAGACAAAGAATAAGACATAAGAGACAGTCCATGAAAATTTTGCATTGACAGAACCAGGTCATCTGAGTTATATTCTTGGACTGTTTGCTGGGTCTTCTTATCTCTTTCCAGGTCCACCTGCCATGCCTCTTGTCAGGCTCGGGGTCTGTTTAGATATCTCCTCTTCACCATCACCTCTTCCATTTTTTGTTATCCAGGATAGAATGAGGATTAACACAGTCAGCAAAATATGTTTATAATACCCATTAACCTGAGAGATCAACATACATGATAATACAGGGACACATCCCTTTATTAAAAGTCATTCTACTACTTCAGCCTTTTTCCTAGTGAATCTAATAGACCTGGGCTTTTTAAAGTCATTTTCAACTGAGGTTAGAATACAACAGTGTACCCTCCACCCCCCAAAAAAAGAGAGAGAGAGAAAATAGACAAAAACATGCCAGATTTTCATAGGTCCAGTTAGGCTTCTCATATGAGTGCAATCTTAGTAAAGATATTCTATTTAGATAAGCCTTGAGGTAGGTATATTTCTCTATCTTTTAGATTTGGGGAATTAGAATACTATTACAGTAGGCTCAAAAATATCTACAAATCACAATTCCACATTTCCAAGGTTACAGAATTTATAAGAAATAGTATTTCTCCAAAGAACTCAGTATTTTATACAAGTCATCAATTCAACTGATTTATTATTCAGTGTGATTTAAAATTAGACGGAAAAGGAAGCAGAGTAACAGTGTTTGCCTGTCCATGATTATATCAAATTTTGTGCATAAATCTACAAATGTGTGTAACATACCCATTTAGATAAAATAATATATCTAAGGAGGTTTATGTAAAGAGGTTTTATTTATTTTAAGAGGCTGATTTTGAGCTTACAGAATATAATGTACTTTAGACTAATATTAACAAAATTTCTGTTTTTTTAAAAATGTACCTCATTATCTATATGGTGACTTTGTCTCTTTTTGAGAATAAGATCTCTAAAATCAGATCTGATTAATTTTTACATGTTATGAATTATTCATCATTTATTCATTATGAACCAAATAGGCTTATATTACAGAACTCATAAAACAGGTAGTAATGTAACACTAAATCAAAGCCAGTAGGTGTAAAAGCATAGCTATCTTGTTTTCATATGTTTCTTATTCCAGAGGTGTTGTCTAATGCTACTACAACATTTGTATCAAATCAAAAATTTACCATACTATTTTTCTTCCAGTTCCTCATATACTCTAAATACCGTGCTTTAAAGATTAAAAATTCACTGAAAGTAGCTGAATAGAAGTAGCAAAATGATTCTCTAGGCTTGAAATATGTCTTAAATATTTTTATCAGTTTATTACTAGTTTAATTTCTTGTTCTTTTTGCTTCTAATATGAAAAATGCACATTGCATGGTTATTTACTATTTTTGTTAAACAGTTATTTTGATGAATTATGAAAATGTTTGGCAGTGGTAGAATAGAAAAAGTGATATTGCCTAGGCTAATTATAGTATGCACTTCAACTGGCAGAAATTAAAGACTGAGAAAGAATTACCTACACAGTGAGACTTGGACTTGGGGAGACTCAGTTGTAGATGAATACACTTAGTCTAATGAATTCTAGGCAATAAGGTCTTGCAGAGCAATGAGGACGCTGAGGAGCTTCAGACATGGTGCAAATTTTCAAAGGAAATATTTTATCTACCTGGCTATGTATATAGGTATGGATATTGATATGCACTTATTCTTGATTCCTTCTCAAAGTAATCTGAGTTAGCTTTATAAAATCCATAATATATGAGCCATCTCAAAATTAATATTAAACAAATGAGCATGAGTTCTGTATATGAGTTAATTCACTTAATTAATGTAAAACTCTGTGAATGTTTATGGTGATTCTTTACAGATCTAGAAACTAAGCCCCAGAAAAAGCATGTGCCCATTTTCACCAAGATAACATGTTATTAGATAGAATATATCATCAGGTATTTGTCTCCAAAGATTGGTAAAGGGTATAATAGGCCATAATTATAAACAAATCACTTTTTCTTACAACTAGAATTTTGGAAATAGTGAAGACACAAAAACCATTAATAATCATTATCTTAAAATCTAAATTTGGATCAGTTTTAAAATATCTTGTCAGCTTTTCAATAGTTTTAGCTTATTGAAGATTTATATAGTTTTGTCCAAATTTATGAATTATTTTCAACATTAGTGATGGTCTCAGCAAGACTAATCAACATTATTAGAAAGTGGAGTGTCCAATGAGTAATTTCTGTCCATTCCACTAAAGAGACCTTTTCCTTGACATTTTTCATTTAAAAAAATGATTTCTCCCTCCCTTTTGTTAAAAAAATACACACATATACAAACCTGATTCCAGAATAGATGATATTGCATCCCTGCACAGAAATAGGTAGAAGTATCTGCTGGATTCCAATATTTACTTTAAACAGGAGTTCTGAATCTTTTGAAATGTATGCCAAATAGGCAACAGATCACCGTTTTTAAAACAGTATTTCCTGTATAGGTAGGGTTGAAGAGAGTAGTAGCCATAGTATAATCAAGGGTGTGTACAAAGGATAGAGCTGTGGCTTGGGTTTCAGGTCCTGCTTTTTTAGTTAAGAAATTTGGCTTCAATTACACACTGGGGTCTGTTGGGG
Organism: Cebus imitator; assembly: GCF_001604975.1. NCBI lineage: Eukaryota > Metazoa > Chordata > Mammalia > Primates > Cebidae > Cebus > Cebus imitator. The sequence goes on from NW_016107337.1 coordinate 2,900,748, forward strand.
GGGAATGGGGGAGGGACGGGGGTTGGGGAGGTGGGGAGAGATAGCATGGGGAGAAATGCCAGATATAGGTGAAGGGGAGGAAGGCAGCAAATCACACTGCCATGTGTGTACCTATGCAACAATCTTGCGTGTTCTTCACATGTACCCCAAAACCTAAAATGCAATAAAAAATATATAAAAAAATAAAAATAAAAAAATAAGAAATTTGGCTTTAATGTAAACTTCCATTTAAGATCCAACTGAAGAAAGAAACCTAATAATAATAAAAATTAAATAGCTTCAAATTCTCTTTGAAAATCTTGGAAGATGGCTATTAGAATGTCCCTTGACTTGACTCTACCCCCAACTTCAAAGATATTCTTTTCCTAAGCAAAGCAGCTTGCTGTTTTTCTCAGGCAGTCTAGTGTTGCAATGCAAAACTGTAGTCATTGGCTTACAGAAGTTCTGATAATAAGAATTTCTGTGGATTCTTCTCATCTCGGTATATGAGAACCTGTGAATGAATTAGGGGAAAAAATCATTGATGATAAGCAACTGAATGCATGGCATCTTGAAAAAGCATGGCTCAGCAGCCCCTGGACTTCACTGGAGAGGAGAGATATTCTCCCTCCTAGGTAAATTTGGTCTTTTTCATTTACAAGAAGCTGAGAAGAAGCAAAATAGATGACCTGCCTTTAAGAAACGGGGCCTGAAGAAAAAAGCTTCCTTCCTGATATCTAATTGGGGTCTGATGAGTAAGCGTTAACTATTCTTTTAAGAATAAAACCATTGCTGGAAAGATCATTGTAGTTCAAATTATTTGTGAGACTTCTGCAACTTTAGGTACCAGAGCAAATAACTGCGCAGTGCCCCCTCCCCAACCCCACCCCACACACAAAACATATGTATGTGGTCAGGAAAAACTAGGTAAAGTTCTTAGAAAATGTTGCTAAAGACTAGAGAAGATAATAGTTAAGGAAAAATGTATAATTAGACATCTACAAAAGTCCAACAGCAGCACTAGGAGTTTTTCTGCCAATGAAATATAAACTCACTTTTAAAAAATCAGATTAATTGAAGGAGATGAACACACTGTCAATACATGATTTGAATGACCTGGAACATGCAATGTAACTCATATTTCAAAGCAATTCAAAACAATAACATAATAATATAGTTTGGCAGAAAGTGCTGTTTGCTATTTACTATCCTATATTATCTTTCAACTCAGTAATAAAAATATTCTTTAATTTAGAGTGATCAAGTATTCAGTTTAAAAACTATCCCACCCTTTTTTTGCCATCAGTTGTGGCCATGCAACTCAAACTTGGCCAACAAAATGCAAGAAGAATAGTTGTGCAGAATAATTTCTGAAAATGAGATGTGATGACCAGAGCCTCAGAAGACACCTTGACCAATGAAGAAGGAAGTTAGTATTAGCATGGCAGAAAAGAACCTGAGTCCCCAAAAACCCTAGAACCACCATATCTAAACAGACCCATCTTACCTTTGGTCTTCTGTTATGGGGCAAAGCAATAAGTTTCTATTTTATTCAGGTAACTTTAATGCACCAGAAACCAATCTGAACTTACATTAGTGACAACCATAAGATAATTGTAAGAGAATTGAAATAGAATTTCAAGAGGGCTAGGGTGAAAAATTAGTCTTACAGATAAAAAAAATGGTAGAAGACAACAATGTGACAGAACTAACTAAAAACACAATTCAGGAACATTGTCCTAAACTACAGAAACAATTAGATTTGTAATCTTTTCTAAAGAAATGACTTACAGAGAAGGTTATTGGAAAAACAAAGAATAAAAATAATCTTAATGTCAGCCAGCAAATGACAAAGCAAAAACTATTGAACAACTTCATTAAAAACCAGAGAGATTGGTAAGGAAGGAATCAGGCAGTGTACTAGGTGTAGCTGATTCTGGGTAAAATAGAGATACAAATAAAATGCTCATACTGGAAGTGATAGAGATTCTCTCCTGTTAAGTATTATACCCTCTTTCTCTATGTTATATTGAGGGCTCTTTATAAGAGAAACACAGTTTCAGCCTTAGGTTATACATTATGATTTTGTGTAACAGATTTAGGCTAACCCTGAAGCAAAGTTGAATAAATTAATGCATTAGAATAATTATTTATCATTGCCAATATCCTGGAATAAATCATTTTTCATTCAGATCACTTATCTATTCATATCCATCACTGAAACTTTTATTGTTGTCCTTTTCTATGGTTCCTTTTTATAGGTCAGATATAGAATATATGCATATTTGCATAAGATACAATTGCCATTATTTGTCTACTGCTCATATTTCAAATCTTGACAAATGGAATGCAGTAAAGACATGGGCAACATCACATGCATGTCTACTGTGGGTGGCAAGTCAGGCCCTGGTCCTACTCTCCCTCACATTTCCATCCAGGGCAACAGAAAATTCAGTAAGTAGATAGTTGACATGAATCTCAAGATCTTGAAAAAGGCTATGTTCAATGTAGTTGAATCTCAAAAGTATTAAATATGTAGCTGATTTTTTCCCATCGCTCTCCCTCACACCCATTACAAAGGTGACACTATGGCAAGTTCTCATATGTTTATGATGTCTAATATTAATAAAACCTCATTTTGTCTCATATATATGTATAGATTTAAGTTATCTGCTCTTGATTAATGAACTGCACTAATAATCAGGATAGCAGAAAGAGTACAGCTCTCCTACATATATCGATTAGATATTTTTGAATATATTCTGTTTTTAAATCATTGAACCAAGTGACAATCATTTGCTACAAAGGACAGTTGATTCTTCATATCTCTATTCATACTGTAAATCAATAGATAAGTTATCTTTGTCAGTGATATATAGTGGGTAATGGTGATAAATGGCACCAATGACAATTTGGAAATTTTGAATTCACTCTCTAAAAGCTACAGAGTAAACACTAACGTGCTGAAACAATACTTAAAATTTAAAGGATGACTTTCAGTGAAACCACAGAGTGCAATAAGAGCTTTTATTTAGTGAACATAGCATTCCTAAAATATAGGGAAATTCATCTTAAAAATTGAGGCATAAATAACTAATTGGATCAATGAGCAACATTTTGAGAGATTTGATAAACCAAAGCAAATCTTTCTCTGAGGGACTTATATAACAGATCAATGGAGTTTGTATCAAAATAACTATGGGAAGTGTTTAATTCTATCTAATAAATTTTGAGGACAATTAGAATTGAACAGAAGATAAACAACACATTATAGATACACCTCCTGTTACGTTTCAAGCCTAAATTTTCTTTATTACTCTATTGGAACTTAATTTCTATACACTAATTGCTTCGAAGGAATGGTTTTGCAGAAGTATACTATGAAGTCCGGATTTAGTGTGTGATATATTAATCGATTTATATTTTCCTTTTTTGTTGAAGTTTAGAAAAACATAGATTATATTATATTGCTGAAAATATTTCAAACCCAAAAGAGTTGGATATTACATCACAGAAGAAGGTAAAAATAAAATAAAAATTATTGAGATGGACATTTTCCTGTTGATAAATGTTAAGAAATAACTTTGACAAACTGGATGCTAAATTCTCAAGAGAAAAGTGTTATTATGATACTAAATGGTATTATTATTATTTTATATTTTCAAGTCATTCTTCAGTTTTCACTTCCTTGAATAATAAGCATAAAAGCCACCTCTACTGTTTTGTGTACATGACCAATACATGTATCCTACAATATAAAGCATTGTTTGCCAATTGTATAGATTAGATATAATTGGAAGAGAGATCAATTTAATATGAAATCTGAGAATCCTGTTTATAAATCTTATAGAAGTTTGCAGAATATTTAGTATATGCTTATTTACCTTGTAAATCTCAAAAAATTAAAAGGCATTTAATGCATTCCAAAATTTATTTGGCAAAAGGCATTTCACTGAATACTGTTGTGTGGATGGACTTTAAATAAAAGCTAGAATTTTGAGTGCAATGTAATTACCATGAAGTCACTATTTCTAATTTTAAATACTCTTTAATGCTTTTATATATTTATGCATCAAGTTCATATATTATTGAAAAAATATAGAAAAGTATTATATGGAAAAATAATCTCAATTCACATCACTTAGGAATAAAACAGTTAACTTTGGCTTTATTTTTGCCATTAGATGTACCTAAACTGACATCCACAGACACATTTTCATATTTCAATATTTATAACTAAAGTTTTTTTATACATCTATGAATACTTAGGAATTTTCTAACTTACTTTCTCAACAATACAATTTTGCAAGAGTTCTTCCAGTGATTAACTTCTCAAGGAGATATTTATTGTTTTGATTTTTTTATTCTACTTTAAGTTCTGAGGTACATGTGTAGAACGTGCAGCTTTGTTACATAGGTATACACGTGCCATGGTGGTTTGCTGCATCCATCTCCCCATCATCTATATTAGGAATTCCTCCTATTGTTATCCCTCCCCAATCCTCCCACTCCCTGCTATCCCTCCTCTATCCTCTTGTATTATTATAATATATATTATATTATAATATGGGATATATTATATATAATCCTATCTAAACTGTGTCATCTCACATATACATGAAATATTGAGCCAAAAATATACAAAATACTTTTAGCACCTCTTCGATTATCCTAGTGCCTCTGCAACAAAAACATATGGTTGTTTGCTGAATTGTTTCTAAAATGATCTTAAAAATAAAGGTAACTGTTTATGCACAAAATCAGTTGCTTGATGTAACTAAATTTGTCTGTCCTTAGGTCCAAAATGAACCCTTATTAAGCCAAAGGTTCAGCATTTGCTGTTATGTTGTTCTCATTGCAGAATGAAGGTAATTATTTTCTACTGGCTAATACATATGAATGTAATCCAACATGGGCTATATGTCCACAGTTCTGATCAAGGGAAACCATAAATATTAACTCTCTTTTACCAGAGGAATAACGTCTATGCTTTAACAAATATGGCAATGATATTTTTTGTGAGCACAGTACAAGCTATTATATCTAAACTAGGTAATTTCATAATTATAACTAATAATACTTTTAATTTGAACTTATTGAACATCCATAATATGCCAGATGCTGTGTGTTTTGAAGGTGTAGTAGGAGAGCATTTTCAAATAGCATCTAAATTATTTTCCATTTAAGATTTTTTTCATCCATTTTAGTACCACTTGCTGTTTCATCCATTTTAGTACCACTTGCTGTTGAGATAAGGCCATTAGACTGAGGCTTATTCCAACTGGGAAATAAAAGGAGAAGTATTTAGAAAAAATGTTTTTCTTCAGTTTTGATTTGCATACTGTATATGATTTTTTTTTACCATAGTAAATAATAGTCTTGAAATTTCGAAAAGAGAGAGAGATGATGTTTTCTTGAAATTCCTCAAATTTAGATTTTAAACATCAAGAACTAGAACAGGAAGAAAAGATCAATGTTCATACCATAAGGTAAGAGAGCTAAAAAATATGATGTAAAGGATGTTTCTGCCCAACAGTACCTCTGGTAAAAAAAATGTAAGGTAGGAAAAAATAGAGTGACAAAAAAACCTCATGGGTCTTGCCACTCCTCATGTCAAAAGTTAAGAGTAGGTGGTAGAAATATATAGATAGATTTGTGGGGTCAGGTTGTGAATTGAACCCTTGCAAGGTTTCCAGAAAAGGCTTACAGTCAGCTTTACCTTAAATCTCACATGGCAAGTTTCTGAGTGAGTAGCAATGGCTGTGGAAGGCACTGAGTAAAGATGGTTCTGAATAAAGCCTTATTAGTTTACATAATCTCAGTGTAGAGAAAGCAGAAGAGTATTTTTCCAGTCATTTCAAGAGAGAGTGGGTTAGTGTATCAGAAGAACCATAGATTTAGAAGGAAACAGTTAAAGAATATAGGGCTCTCCCAAGTGGAGTCATTGGTAGGGTCATAATAATTACAACAGTGCCTGACCCGACATGCAAATGACCTGGAAAGGCCAGGTCCAAAAAGTATAAAAAGTGCCTGGTGCCTTGTTGGGCTAAACTCTAACAGAATGGGGATAGAAAAAAAAAAGCCAAAAAGGGAAGGCCAGATAGAACTAATCTGATTTTGAATGCAACTTAACCAGAACTCAAGGAGAAACATTACCACTCTGCCAGTACCCTTGGAAATGAAAGCTCATCTTCACTGAAGGTGAAGAAAGAGCAGGAGATTAGGCCTCTTGAAAAGAGAAAACCTCCAAAGAAGACTATTTTAAAAAACAGATTATATATATATATATAATTTTTAAAAAGCAAATATTTCTGCAATTAGTGAAAATGGAGGTGTGAAATCAAGGTAATAAATATTTTGCTCTTATTTTTGAATGCATGTCTTTTAAATAGAATTCTTACAATAATCTTGAGCTGTGAATGCCATAATCTTCTTGTTTTTGATAAAACCAAAAATAGGCTCAGATGGATTGATTGACTTTCCTAGGATATCAATGCACAGTGACAGGTGAGGACAAGATTTGGAGTCAGCTCTGTTGGGCTCTGAATAGTGCATGATTCAACAGCACCTCAATGTCTTTGTCTCCACTTTCTCTCAGTGTAGTAGCTGTAATTAATTGCTATGTTAATATTCTGCAATCTTTCTACTCTGTGGAGATACCTGACAGCATCTTTGCAGCAAAATTACTATAAAAAGATTATTTCTGCCTTATTTCATTAAGCCCCAGGGTATGTGGCTTGGAATTCAAAAGATCATGCAAGGACATGAAAGACTTGGGTAGTTGGGAATTACATTTTGCTCCTAAGATTTAGTGTCTGAAAATTTGAGTTTAATTATCAAGTCTTTGACTTCCTAGGGGTATGAACTTTATATAACTTCTCTGAGGCATAGTTTTTTAATCTGTTAGAAGATGCCCGTCTGCCTCAAAGGCTCATTATATGAATATTACTTGGAAAAATGTGTGTAAAAGTGCTTTGTGAGTGCTAAAATTCTCAATATATATAATATTTTAAATATTTTAAGAATTGCCTAAATTTACTTTGTGGGCTTGATCAAGCTAAATAAGAGTAACCACATATACTAGAATATATTGAAAAGGTAAATAAGTTATGAAAATTATTTGAATATACATTTTACAGCAATCAGAATGCTTATAGAAATAATAAAAATAACTATAAACAATTATGTTCCATACTCTTAAATTACCTAAATAGCCAGGATATATTATGTTTCAGGAACACTAATTAGCATTTATATTATTCTGTAGTTAAATCAGTATCATTATTTCTACACATATGGAAACTAATAGAACTTATTTTAAGACTTATTTTAAGACTTCAGGTTTTACTGGGAAGTGGAGAGGTGCTTGTAAAATATAATCTGAATATATATATTTCAAATATACATGCATAGCTTCCTTTAAGGTCTTATTGAAAATCAGTTTCCAATAAGAACTGTAGATCTATAGGACAATTTAATTGTTAGCTCCATGAATTACATTTTGACTAGTGCAAAGAACATCGTGAAAGCCTATAGAATACACAAATAGATAGGTCCTACCTGAAGCTAAATTAAGTTAAGTTATCGCTTGGGTTCCCTATAAGTTTCCTAATTATATTGTTTCTCTGCTTTGCTCTTCTATTTTTTATGTAAAGGAAAGGACAAAGTCATATATAAAGGTTGAAAAGCATATAGGTAAATAATTTTCAGTTAGTGAAATTATTTTCTAAATTGTGTAGTAAAACTCTAGTTTTTCTTTTTTTTAAATCAAATCATGAATTCAGAGTATGCCTAAAGCATTCTACTACATAACTCAGTAGAATAGCTTTGCTTTTGTGTCCTATAACTCCAAAGTCAATCATAGTTCTGGCCAGACTCAATTACTTTTTTTTAATGAGTGAATGACCAGTGAATCAATCCATCATTAGTAGATTCTCATTTTAAGATAGTTTCCTATAAAATTGTTTTTTCTTTAAAATTATCTCTCTTTTTGTTATTGTTATAGGTAACTCAATAAATCATTAAGACCAAAAAATATATATATGGAGAGAGAGAGAGAGAAAGGTATATGGCCTTGAAAAACTACTAGACACCCAAGTTTTGATTATGGCTTCCTTAAGTCATCGCTTGCCTCTGTCCCCACCACCACAACAGCAACTCACAGATGCATTTTTTAACCCACTTTCTTACATGGTTCCTCAGAAATATTATGTAAAGTGTCATTTTTAAAGCCAAGCATAAAAGGACATGACTCCTTCAGTTGCCTCTCTTTATCTTAGTTTTTGTTTTTCTCTCACTTCACTGGACCTTTACCAAGAAATAAACCTGCTGAAACAATTTTTATATTAGCAGCCCATCCACTGAATTCCGTTTCCCTCCAATTACCATCCCATCTATCTCCTTTTTACAATTAAACTCTTTAAAGGAGTTATCTATCCTCTCTGCCTCTGTTTCTTCCTCTCCAATTCTCCATTAATCCTTTCAAATTATACTTTCTTCCCAACATTCCACAGAAACCTCCTTGTTCAAGGTGACTTATGACTTTTGACTTATGACATGATCATATCAAATATTAAATTATTGGTTCTTAGCTTACATGGCCAATCAGCAGCATTGATAGTTGCTTCCTCTTTTTTTTTTGCAACTTTATTTCACTTGGTTTCCAGGACACAATTCATTCTTGATTACTCTTCTGCTTCACTAGGCTACATTTTCTTGGTGTGGTTTCCTTCTCATGTTTCCAACTTATAATTGTGTCTCAGTATTAGAACCTTACTTTCTTTCTCTATATTCAGTTTCTATGTAACCCCATCCAAATCCACAGCTTAAAAAAAAAGGCTAATCATAAACAAGTTTCATAGATTTGTTTTTTCTTTACATTTAGCTAGGATTCTACCTGTCTATCTACCTACTTACCTACCTACCTACCTGTAAAATGCATATTTGTCAAAAGTTTATAGAATAAACAAAGATCAATGTGTATAATGGGACAGATAAACCCAGTTAACAAAACTCATCTATCTGATATGTCAAGAGATATGCACCCCACAATTACCAAAACAAACAAAAAATTACATTGTTTACAATTATACAGAAAACATTTTCAAACGTAATAATAAGCTGATCTATGGATCAATTCAAATCATTCAAAGCACAGGTCTGACCACGGTGGGAAAAATTGAAATATCAATAAAAATAAATAATTAAGTCAGCCATGGTGACTCATGCCTGTAATCCCTACATCTGGGAGGCCAAGACAGGAGAACTGCTTGTGCTCAAGAGTTCGAGACCAGCCTGGGCAACATGGCAAGACCATGTCTCTACTAAAAATAGAATAAAATTAGCTGGGTATGGTGATGGCATCTGTGGTCTCAGGTACTCAGGAACCTGAGGGGGGAGGATGGCTTGAGCCTGGCATGGGGGGTCAGAGGTTACAGTGAGCTGAGATTGCACTACTACACTCCAGTCTGGGTGACACAGCAAGACCCTGTCTCAAAAAATAAGTACATAAATAAATAATTAGAAAATTCTGAACTATGTGGAAATTAAGAAACATGCAGGGTTTTATTTTTGTTTGTTTTATTAAAGTATATTTTTCAAGTAAAAATTTGTATACATGAAAAGCATGCAATGTTTTGATACATGCACTCATTGTGAAATGACCACCGCAGACAAGCTAATTAACTAATTTGCCACTTCACATTTTTACCGTTTTCTTATCCTTTCCTTTTGTGTGTGTGCATGAGTGGTGAAAAAAGTAAGATTTATTCTCTTGGCATATTTTAAGCACACAATGTAGTACTGTTAACTATAGTCACCAGGCTGTATATTAGATGTCCAGAACTTATCCATCTTTCTAAACAAAACTTTTACCCTTTAACCAACCAACATCTTTCCATTTTCTCCTCCCCTTTGCCTGTGGCTACCACTATTTTACTCTTTGCTTTCATGATTTGTGTTATTTTGGATACCTTATGTAAGTTAGATCATGTAGTATTTTTTGTTTTGTGTCTGGCTTATTTCACTTTGCTAATGTCCTCTGGTTTCACTCAGTTATCACAAATGTCAGGCTTCCCTCTTTTGAAATCCTGAATAATATTTGTTATGAATATTATGACATCTTTAATATTAATATATAAAAATATATATTATATATTACATTTTATTTATTAATATTTTGACAGATACATAGTTATTTCCACATCTTGGCTGTTGTAAACAATGCTGCAATGGGCATGGGAAGGCAGATATATTTTCAGCACACTGATTTTGTTTCCTCTGGACGTATACCCTGTAGTGAGATTCTGGATTACTGTATATGGTAGTTTTATTTTTGATTTTTGAGAACACTTTATACTGTTTTCCTCCATTTACATTCCCCTCAGCAGTGTACAAAAGTTACTTTTATTTTACGTCCTCGCTTCCCTATTGCCCAGAGAAGTGGGCAATAGGACCAAATAATACTAGGGAGACACCTCTGCATGTCCTTATGAACTGTAGTTTTAGCAAGAATCTTGCTAAGTCATTTAGCAGGAACCATTCACCTTCAATAACTGATCACCTTCAAGATCTGATCAGGTTCCTCATCCTCCATCATCCTCTACGTGACATCTGATCATCTTGGCCTTCCTCTACCATTAATACTGCTAGATTAGTTTAGTCATAATCCCCCTTACCCTATCTGTTAGTTTGTTCAAGCTGCTGTAACTGAGTATCATAAACAGAGTGGCTTGAACAATACACATTTATTTCTCACAGCTCTGGAGTTGAAAAGTTCAATATCAAAGCACTGGAAGATAGGATGTCTGGTGAAGGACCATTTTCTAATTCATAGAGGGCCCATCTTCAAATGTTCTCAGGTGGCAGACAGGAGACGGAAGATTTTCAATGCATTTTTTATACGGGCACTAATCTCATGCATGAATGCTCTGCCCAACCTAATCACCCTCCAAAGTCTGCACCACCTCCTAGTATCATCACAAGGGGTTATGATTTAAACATGTGAATTTGAGAGGACACAAACATTCAGTCTATAGCACCACTAATGTTTCCTCTCAGTATTTTTCTTATACACTGAATTCTGCTCTACTCCTTGGCTATAAATTTCCACTTGTCCATGCCATATTTGGAGTTAAGTCAAATCTTCCTCCTTCACTGCAACACCCCATTGCAGTGATCCCTGCATCTACCCGCCATGCCCACTTCCTTGAATGAAGTTTGCCTTACTCTCTTCAACAAGTAGCATGAATTTTTTTTCTAACATCTTAATTACTAATGCACATGTTTTCAATTTATAATATCCTCATTCCAATACTAAATAATGAAGATGATATCACTAATAACAGATCATCAGAAAAAGAGACTGGATAATATCCCTTTATCTATTCATTACTCTATTTATTACTAAAGCATTTTTAAGGTTTTCATGAGTTAGAGTAATTGAGTAGCTAACTGCCTTTGATATCACCATTGAATAAACTCTTATTATGTGTGCCTGATGTTTACACCTCTACATCACCACTATCCCTTGGAGCAAATGAAGATATCTTCCACAGTGACCAAATTATTTTACATTCCCACCAACAGTGTAAATGTGTTTATTTCTCCACAACCTTGTAAGCGTCTGTTGTTTCTTGATGTTTTAGTAATCGCCATTCTGACTGACATGATGTGGTATCTCATTGTGGTTTTGATTTGCTTTTCTCTAATGATCAGTGATGTTGACCTTTTTTCCATATATTTATTGGCCACATGAATTTCTTCTTTTGAGAAATGTTCATTCATGTCCCTTGCCCCCTTTTTTAACGGGGAATTTTATTTTTCTTATATATTTGCTCAAGTTACATTTTATGAAACAGGTGACCAAATTGGTTCCATAAACTTTATCTTTTATTTAAAATAAGTGATGGTGGAATACTACTATGTTTTAGGCACCATTTGCATCTGTGTGATATAAGGATAGAAAATAAATTTAGTCTGCCCTCATAGACTTCACATGCTCTCTGACTTCTTTTCTAGAATTTCCCATTCTTTAAGTTAAAGAAATGACTGGTAAATTTACAAATGCAGTCTAAATCATGGTTTTTGGCAGTTTTAAATGAATGTGATGAATCATATTTGCTTTAGGTTATGTGCAATATTCAGTCATTTTTGTGGTGATTGCCTGAAGACAAATTTAGTGTGATCATATGAACAAGTCTCAGCATAAAATATGATGCTGAGAAGCAAAGATCTGGGTATACCTTTCTTGTTTTCATTTATCACTGGATAAGATAAAGGAGTATATAATTGACATTTTTCTTCTCAAATTTTTTTTACCATTTTTCAGAGAGAAATAAAGGTGTGTCAGAAATGTGTCTAATTGAACTTTTAAATTTTAATTTCAGATGCTAAATGCTCCAAATTCATTCTTTGCTGACAACTCCATGTTTAGTTTTAGAGCATTCTTTTCTTAAAAGTTTGTTAGGGGTACCTTTGCTTTGGCAAGTAAGCATGAGGTCTAATTTTGACTGAATATTATAAACAGACAACATGCATGAAATGCTAACCTAAAAATGGGATTTCTAGTTGCCTTACAAAAAGAAAGATGATGCTATGTATTCTTTAAAATGCATTTTTCATGATTTGCCTTAAATATTTTAAAAAGTGTGCATCATTTCTCACAAAAGCTACAGTGATATTGTTCCAAATTTTTCTGTCACAATACAGAAAGATCTGTAATGATAATATGACTGTAAAGAATTCTATAAAGTAACCCTTCACTAAGAATTGACATGGATAAAATGAATATATTAGGAAATGATCTAAACCAATGTGTAGTCATTGTTTCTGTTACCATTACCTAAGGTTTAGAGATGCTGGGTTTTTTGTTTTTGTTTTGCAGTACCCTTCCTAGGCTAAAGCTGTATATTTCTTCCATTAAAGAAAAAAATTCAAGTAAAAAAATGGACTACTGAAATAAAATACCATACCTATAACTTTTACAATGTTACTTTCCAAAGTTCATGATTAAGCATAATTTGAAAGCTGCTTTTATTGTAATTGTAGTTGGGGAAATAGGGTGTGGGATAATCTACGGTGACATATTTTTTTTTTTCTAATTGTCCATGTAAACAATACATATGTTGCTGTTGGTAAAATTCAAATAATAAAGAACAGTAAAGACCAAATTATAAACACCATTGTTTATTCTCCCTTTCAGTATTGCTGTTATCTGTCTGGTGGATGTCTCTCTCTAGTTTTTTTCTACATATATTTAAATGCACATGTATGTTCATATGCATAATATTTATTACCTTTACAAATAAGAGTATTATATATATTGTTCTAAAACTTGTATTTTTCTAACAGTATAGCTTTGAGATCTTTCAATCTTTGCCTCATTTTTTATGTATGCTTATTATAAACACAAATGTTGGCATACCATATCTTTATATACACAGAATGGTACCTTGTTTAGTACGCATATAGATTGCCTAAATTTTTTAAATCCTTTATGTAATGTCTTAGTCAATATCCTTGAGCATACATATGTGCACACTCTATTATACTTTTAACTACCAAACTATTATGAGACAATTTGTGTAATGTATATTTTAAATTTAATGTTACTTTAAAAAAAGTAGTGCTACCCAAAGCTAGTTGTCTGTATAGGTTTTTGTTTTTGTGTTTGTATTTTATCTTGCTTTCTTGTAAAAATTATTCTAGATGTCATTTCCAAAATCTAGTATCTAAGAAAGACTTCATTGTTTTGCAAAATAATAGGAGAAATTAAGATTATCAAATTATCTAAGAAATTAGCAAAAGAGCATTTTTGTTTATCTTTGTGTACATAAATAAATAAATAAATGGGACTGAGATTCTGTGGAAAGGTGTTCCATTACTATGTATTCCTTTGACTTATATGGTTATAAATGAGCAGAAGATAGAGGAGGCAGTAAAAGTAGCCTAGTATTATTGGTAATGTTGTCAGGAGTGGTCATTTATTATGAAACTCAACTATCTTTCCTAGTACATTGAATGTAAAACCTGGAGTTGAGGTACTTGTCTAAGGGATTATTTAGCCTTGCTTGTCATTATTAAACTCAAGCTGGAGGATAGAAATCAATTCTAAGATGGCTTGCAATCTTCAATATGGCTTAGTTTTTGTTGTTTTTGATCTATGTGAAAGTAAACCAGAATTTAAAAATAATTGAATTGTCTGTGAAAATTCTTAATTTCTTTATATAGCTGCATCCACTTTACTTGAAAATTCTACTTAAAAGAAATGTATTGTGACTGGTATCTTGATTATTAGATTCTAGATGCATGTAGGAAATTAAATTACATCAGAAAATAATGAGCTGAGTCAACTGAAGGCAGCATTCTGGGTTCATGATCTTTAGCTCTAAAATGAGGAAGAGAATGCTCCCCTTCAGTACCTTTGCTATCTGGTCAGGATTAGCAAGATACTGGTTGAGGAATGCTGGTAAACACATTTTTTTTTTTTAATTTTCATTACAAAGATTGTAATGGTTAGGGCTGCTAACATTTTTTTCCTTGAAGAAAAAACATTTTCTACATGATTCTTAAATTTTATTTAATAACATTTAAATTCTGGCTAATGAAATAACAACCTGAAATTTTATAGCAATGTGAAATAAGTTTTCTTTGAAAATCTAGTGGTAATAAAAATGCATGGAAGTATATAACTTTCTATCTTGAAATATGTAAATAAATGTAACATGAACAAATGTTATAGTTGTAATATAATCAAGATTTATTTTCTATATCAGTCCTAGATACAACTATTACTAAAATCATACTAGAAATGCGAACACCTTATGAAAATGTTGATAATGTTTAGGGCTTGTATTAGGAAGATTAGAACTCAGGCATGTTAAAAAATTTTACGTACCAATGTGTTTTTTAATTTTGAAAGTCTATTTCCAATAAATATAATTTAAAGCATTGAAACTACATGATTTGTACCAATGTCTGCCTTTTTACAGAGTTATGTTGTGATGTAGACTTCAAAAGATCTCCTGCCATATAAAACATACTCTTTTCCCCTTTGTTTGTATCATGATTCATTAGCTTAACCAATATTATTTGAAACATTAACTATTTATAATACCAATTCAGTGAAATATGGGAGCATCCAATAGATAGAAACAAATCACTAATCACAGAGCAGCCCTAAACTGCCTGAACAGATTTCTATACTAAGAAAAAAGAATTACTACTTTGTTTTATTTAAGATAATGAAGATTCAATAACAAATGATAATATTAATTGTGGCCTGTCTCTGGTACATTGTTTTTTTGTTTGTTTGTTTTTAACTGCAATAACATAAATAAAATTGTGACTCAAATGTTCTTATACAATAAAGAATTGTATTATTTTACCAAAGAGGAAATCCAAAAGTAAAATAGGATCATTGGACCATGTGACCAATGGCTCTTGTTGATGCAATTAGGAGTCAGATTTACTCAGCCTCTCAGCTTTACATTGCTAGTGTCAAATTGAATAGCTTTCATGGCTCCTGCCCCATGATCATAACGTAACAACCAGTGGCAGTTGGGGCTAAATTATTTTTTCCTGCCCAATAAGAGGAGACAGGAAAAAAAGAAAATAAGAACAATTTGCTCAAACTTGTAACGTAAATCTTCCCTTTAATCTGGGCCTATTTAAGTTAAATTTTCCCACTTGAAGCATTAAGAGTCACTTGGGAATGCACACTAATTGGCTAAAACTAATCAACACCTATTTCTAGAACTGCAGATGAGATCTCCTTTTTATGAGTTACAAGAGGGATCTAGATATATGAACCAAATTAGGTTCCTTTAGGAAAAGAGAATAGCCAACTTGATAGTAAATATCCAACCAGTACTGTGAAATACCCTTACAAACCACCAATTTCATGAGCCCTGTAAAATGAGTAGAGGAGAAGCTCTGACCAGAAAAAATAAAAGCTATTCTTAAAACATCCCAGAAGTTACTTTTTAAGGCTCAGATTTATTAACTTTTAAGGTATAGTTTTATTTGAAATACTAACTCAGTTGAATTTCCTCATGGAAAGTTTTAGTCCAATAATTTGAAAGAGGTCTAGAAAGAAGTAGCCATGTGTAGATATAATTAAAGTACATATATTTGTTATTACAACATGGAAAAGTTAGTTGATTTCATATATAGAAGATAGTTGGCCTTTCTAAGTCTTGACTATAACATCAAAATCTAGTATTAAATACAGATAAGGTGTTTAGTATATGACATAGTTTTATCATGGATTTTCATACATCAAGTAATTTAAGGAATACAAATACTCTATGAAAAAGTGATTATTTTTAATTGATTTATAATAGAAAATTGAAGGCATAAAGAGATATGTAATTCTTTAGATAATATAGATGGAGATTGGCATAGTTGCATTTGAAATCAGACAATGTGACCCCAGAGTTAGTGGTATTAGCTACTATGAAACTTCCAATTAATACGAATTTTTTGACAATTATCTTTTGGAGCATCTGAAATTAACCAAAATGCTCAAGATAATCATGGAGAGTGAACAGATTTTTTTTAAATTTTTGTTTCAATGTTTTTCTGCTTCTAAACTTAATTTTTATCAAGAGAAATATTACGAATTATATATTAATGTGGCTTCTACACTTTTCTGTTGAGTTAACTATTGTACAGACTTTGACATTTTATTGAATTCAGGCTTCAGATTGCCTGGAGAAATTTTTTATAATTTCAAGACCATTGCATTAAAATTCTACTATTTTAACAACTAGGATAACAACAATGAAAACAACAATGCATACACATTCTATCTTAGAGTAGAGGTATCCTGATGTTTCAAAGACATACAGTTTTGAAACACAGATATACAATAATTGAAAATACAATAGCAATGTCCTGTTGCATCCCTGTGTTCCTTTGTTCACTCATTTACTCATTCATCCATGTATACATTTGCAGTGATGATGCAGCTACTGAAGAGCCGCATAGCATTGCTATGACTTTCAGAGGCTATGAATATAGACTGCATTATTTGAATCCAGAGTATCACCAATTTTATCCTTGAAAATTTTGATAACATTTACTTAAACTCTCTTCTAGAAAATGAAGTACATAAAGGTAGTTTTTTAATACAATTATTGTTAAAAATTAGTTAAAACATTCACATATTTAGAATAGTATCTTACATTAAATGCTAAAAAGTGTTAGATATTATTCTTTATTCAGAAATATTTATTGAATAAATACTTTCTTTACCCCCTTCCTTCTCTCTCCTTCTAATTTCTGACCCGTTGAATTATTAGTCCTCCTTGGTCTCCCTCCATGGGTTCTGATATTCTCTGCTGTCAGAATCTCTTCACTGCCTACAAGAATGTTTGTAAACTTAAACATGAGGCAGGCCTGTATGCAAATAGCTTGTAACAGTATGGACTGTAATTCTAGAAAAGAGAAATATTCAGTGTGGACTGATAAATGCCCTATGGTGAGTGTAACATTTGTGCCAAAGGACAGTTACAATTTATGAAATGCAAAAATATTGAAGGGATTGGAGAAGATGCTTTAAGAATTAAACAAAATTAATAATAATGCAAACATTAAGAAATTGTAAGATAAGTTTTAGAAATGGCAAGCAGACTGCTATGGTTGAAGATAATCTTTCTCACATTTTGTCGTCACATATTTACAGGCAGGCAAAGTAAGGCAGTATATTGTTGTTGCTAGGATTTTAGTATTACAAGTATAACATCTCTCATGTTTACCATTTATCTACCTTCTGTGACAGGATAGAAATTGTGCCAGGCATGTCACATTTATTTTCTTCCAAATGGACTTGAAAACAATATTAAAGAATGATGCTGTATCCTCATTGTAGAAATGAGTACTCTAGGGCTTAGGTTAAATAATATTCCCAAATCCAAAAGTGAAAGAGTTAGGATTTCACTACAAATTTATCTGAACTCTAAACAAAGGTTCTGTTTGTTCATCAAGATTTTTCACCAGTTCTTTATACCTAATTTATTTAATTTCAGTAGTCTTGCCCACTGATTTTATAAGAGACATTCAATTATCTTTGAGAAATCAGGAAATACATGTTTAAATATTTGATAAGCAAAATATAAAGTGAAACATAGCTTAAACAATTTGAAGTATAATTAATCATTTAAAAATACATTTTCTTAAGCTAACTGAAATTTTAAAAACAGGAATTTAAATTTTACCTTCAAGATGAATTTTAAAACTGGGATCTAAATTATACCCTGAAACTTGAAAGCTAATTAACTTTTTCTACTTAAAGAGTTAATTTTAAAGATTCTTCATTAACAATTTTTGAACATGAAATATTGACTTTATTTTCTACTTTAGTTGTAAAATCATCACTGTTGAAAGTTATAGTAAAAGACATGAATGAGTACAGAATAAAAACATGGAAATTGATATGGAACCCAAACATAGACCATTAGAATTTTATAATATTGGCATGACACAACATAAGCTATTAGGAATATAATTGAAATTTCCAAACATCTAGATTTGTTTGAGAGAATCTGCATATTTAAGAGGTTGATAGTTTATATGTATAAAAGATGTTTTCAAAAGCCAACCACACAAAACTGTAATTAAGTTTTCTTGCCTTCATTTTCTTGCAATTCCAATGATTAAAGGTCTCAAAACTGTCTGGCTTAGTTTGAACCTTCAAGATAATGGCAACCAATTCTTATACAGTCACTGATATTTGAAATAAGGACAAAATGTTATTTTTTTTTTTACTTTAAAACCCAAATACATAACTCAATTGCACAAATATGCATCCTCAGTATTTCCCTTCTTTTGCAGAAAGGCAATATTCACTTCACTTTAAATTTTCCAGGCTGAGATACACAAAACAGAAATGATGTATATTTAATGCACTCTACTGAATCAAAGTGATAGACTCAAATAAGAGGAAAAGAGAGGGAAATAAGAGGGAGAGAGAGGGAAGAAGAGAAAAACAAAGAGAAAGTGACCTAAGTTTTCTAATATAAATAAACCTTATCTGGAGAGAAGAGAGGGAAAGTTTTTAAGTCCATTATCCTTTGGAATGTAGGCAAATGGTCCCAGGGACATAAACCTATACATCTTCCCAGAGGTCTCCATCTTTAACTGCCAAGGTTTAGTTACCCTTTAGTCATTCTTTAATGCAGGTTGCCTGCATTCTGTTCAGCAAATTCTGACAATGCAGAAAAATAAACCTATTCAATTAACATTTTTTCCTGATATGAATTTTTATGTGACAAGTTTATAAAGACTAATTCATACACAAAAACGAAATTATATGTATTTGAATTTAAAGACTTTTGAATGAAATTCTAAGAATTCACACTAATAGTGTGTTACTATTAGTTTCATAAGAGAAGAAATAATCCTTTATAAACATGATTTTAATATAAATTAATAGAAAATTATTCGAAGCCCATGTTAAATATGCATTATAATTTTAGGAAGAATATATTTCTACACAAGTCCTTACATTTGCCCTAGAGATTATCCAATTGAATATAATTAGATTTATACTTTAATTTGAACTATGTATTGTTTATTATTTGATCTGATATTTTGTTATACTCAATAAAGAAAATGGGGTAACTAATTTTTATGTTACCCCCAAAATACGCATGACTTATCATTGATTGTATTAGTGTTTTCACATATTTGCACTTTTTCCTCCCTTCGAATAAGATTGTGCATCCATGCCAATTGTCACTAAATTGTAGTGGGTATATGCTCCCATGCTACTAATTTTGGGTTTGTCTGTTTTACTTGCGTTGACCAATAATACGTGAGTGAACATGATCTATGTGACATACGAACAGGTGATTTAAGAGCTACTGAGTGTTTATGCCAGTTATCTTACATTTTTTCCTCTTCCTTAAGAAAAGCATATTGCCAATAGAAGCTAATCCCTAATCCTATAAACTGGAATGAAGGAAATATGTGGAAGGTACCCCCAGGTAACTTACAGCACAGAACAGAGCCACAGCATGAAATAAATTCGGGGCAGAGTCTGAGCTAAAATTAGCGAGAAGTAATATTTGTTCTTGTAAGCAGCTGAGGCTTTGGGTGTGTGTGTTTGTTTGTTTATTTATTTATTTTTTATCATGACCTATCACAGAAAATCTGATTAACACATCACTCATACTTATGAAAAGATGTTCCAAACCTTTGGTATTCTGAAATGTAAATTTTAGAAAATGAGCATCAATTTCACCCTGCTATATTCAGAATGATATAAAATGCTAACATCAACTTTTGAAAAGTTGTAAAGCATAAAGAACTCCCGTCTCACATCC
>NW_016107337.1:2921168-2934019 GCF_001604975.1 Cebus imitator
AAAAAAATAATCCATTAAGATTTCCTATATTTAAAAAAACATTTATTTCTTTAGCCAAAAATAGTAATTTAACTACATAGTGAACATTGAAAGATAAAATGTTGTTGAACAAAGTCATTTTTATAAAATTTGTATTTTATTATTTTATATTCCATTTTCCTAATCTTTCTGTCTTATTTAAAGGGCTCTGAACATTGATGGCATGAAGGAAAACATGACATCCTGGGCATCTTTTCATTTTTTAAGAAAAAAATTGATTTATTATACTTTAAGTTCTGGGGTACATGTGCAGATCGTGCAGGTTTGTTACATAGGTATACACATGCCATGGTTGTGGTTTGCTGCATCTATTGCCCTATGATCTACATTAGGTATTACCCCTAATATTATCCCTCCCTAATCCCCCCACCCCCTGTTATTCCTCTCCTAACCCCCCACTCCCCAGGCCCCAATGTGTGATGTTCCCTCCCTGTGTCTGTGTGATCTTGTTCAACACCCACTTATGAGGGAGAACATGTGGTGTTTGGTTTTCTGTTTGTGTCAATTTGCGGAGAATGATGGTTTCCAGTTTCAACCGTGTCCTTACAAAGGATATGAACTCATTCTTTTTTATGGCTGCATAGTATTCCATGGTGTATATGTGCTACATCTTTATCCAGTCTACCATTGTTGGGCATTTGGGTTGGTTACAAGTCTTTGCTATTGTGAACAGTGCTGAAATAAACATATGTGTACATGGGTCTTTATAATAGAATGATGTATAATTCTTTCAGTATATACCCAGTAATGGGATTATTGGGTCGAATGGTATTTCTGTTTCTAGATCCTTGAGGAATTGCCAATACTGTCTTCCACAATGGATGAATTAATTTACACTCCCACCAACAATGTAAAAGCATTCCTATTTCTCCATATCTTCTCCAGCATCTGTTGTCTCCTGATTTTTTAATGGTCACCATTCTAACTGGAGTGAGGTGGTATCTCAATGTGATTTTGATTTGCACTTCTCTAATGACCAGTGATGATAAGCTTTTTTTCATATGTTTGTTGGCTGCATAAATGTTTTTTTTTTGAAAAGTGTCTGTTCATATCCTTTGCCCACTTTTTGATGAGGTTGTTTGTTTTTTTCTTGTAAATTTGTTTAAGTTCTTTGTAGATTCTGGATATTAGCGCTTTGTCAGATGGGTAGAATGCAAAAAGTTTTTCCCATTCTGTTGGTTGCCAGTTCACTCTATTGATAGTTTCTTTTGCTGTGCAGAAGCTCTTAAGTTTAATTAGATTCTATTTGTCTATTTTGGCTTTTGTTGCCAATGCTTTCAGTGTTTTAGTCATGAAGTCTTTTCCCATGCCTATGTCCTGAATAGTATTGCCTAGATTTTCTTCTAGAGTTTTTATGGTATTCAGCCTCATGTTTAAATCTTTAATCCATCTAGAGTTAATTTTTGTATAAGGTGTAAGGAAGAGGTCCAGTTCCAGTTTTCTGCATATGGCTAGCCAGTTTTTCTGACACCATTTATTAAATAAGGAATCCTTTCCCCATTGCTTATTTTTGTCAGGTTTGTCAAAGATCACATGGCTGTAGTTGTGTGTCATTTTCTCTGAGGCTGGGCCTGGTCATCTTTTCATCATCAGCTACACTAGGTAGTAATTTCTGTGTTTATTATATATGTTCTGTAACAAGCCAAAATAAAAATTGATCATTTTATTTCAAATTGCAATTCATCCTTTATTCAGTTAAGGTAGTATTTACCACAATCTTCCAGCCATGTACAAGTTCCAATTAGAGTCGTTATGAGAAACAGAAGTTTAATTTTGTGGGAAATGTAAACCTATCTGCCACATAACACATTCCACTTCAGAAAATAATGTGATAAAAGTGTGAATATAAAATATGGTTCTTTGAAAATTATGCTCACAAAACATGAGTTGTCTAGTAAAAATAAGAAAATTGGGCAAAATTAATTATAAAAAATCCATCTTGTTTACTCTTGAAGGTGAAGTTTTTTTTGATTAAATTAAAAAATGTGTTTGCTGTTTATAAGTATTTTCATTTTGTGAATGTCACTAATTAGAAATGTAACAGCTGCTGTTGGTTAATAGTTGAAGTGGAGCTTTATCTCCCACATCCCCCTTTTTTTCCGCACCAAAAGTAGTTATACATTTTGGTCACAGACAGAGGAGTGAAGACTATTTTACAAAACCCACAAAATGTAATTAAAGAAAGAAAATAAAAACGGGGAAAGATATAATTGTAACTATCTTTAATGTAATGAATGAACAGCCTTAAGCCCAGTTACAGTCTGACCACACATGATTTGAGAATGTATGAGTCAGCTCTTGATCTTCTCCTTTGTTTTATTGTGCAAGTGCCATATCAACTAGATTTTAAATTCATGAACATGTTTCAAGAACACAGAATAATGCTTCATACATGATAGACATTATAAACAATATTTGCTCAAGGAGTAAATAAACAAATGAAATTTCATATACTATCTCAAGATAAAACATCCAAAACAAGGTTGCCAAAATTAATTATCCTTATTAATATATTTTCATAATTAAAGGAGCATCATTTTAATACTTAGAAATTCAATTAAAATAACAAAACACCTGAAATTAAAAGAAATACTTTTTCATGTGTAATATTTCTGCAAAAAGTGAAAATGAAACATCAAGAAATAATTTCTATTGTAATTGATTTTTACTAATTTTGTCATAATTACTAAATTTGTTTGATATATAATTGTAAATATGTAATAAGTTGTTTGCATTTAATAAATATTATATATTTATGCATACACACAGAAAAACTTATAAAGGTGAACTGAATATTCACTGCTTAATTTCCTTACAAAATATTTGTATTTAAATAAGGTGGAAGAAAACTCTTGTAATATACTTAAGTTGAAATTATATTAGCATAATATCCATATGTGTGATTCAACCTTTAGAAAATAAGGGAGGAAGAATCATTAGAATCCTGTAGATGAACTATATTTAGCTCTTTAACTACAGTGTCTCTCTTTAAATCAGAAATTGAAAGAAATAGTAACATAGAATTACATACTGCTACATACTATCAACAACCAATGACTGTGATCTAAAGTGTTCTACCATTTCCTTATATTCCTACCAGCATCTCCCTAATTACTTTGACCTTGAAAAGTCCTGGCCTCATGCTTGTTTCAAAGGCAAAAGGTGCACAATGATTTAATTAAAATATCATAGAAAATATGTGATTCATTTTATTACAAAAGGAAAATGAAATACTTACACATAGACACAAATTATCATTTAGTTTCTTATTTTACTGTCCAAGAGTGCAACAAATGTTACCCCATCTAGATGACCAGGGTGGCATGCACCAGTACAGCTGTGTCAGCAGGTAGTCAGCCTCTGTTCTGATTGGTCTGATTAAATGCCAGGCTGGTTGTTAAATATTTTCACTGTCATATCTGCAGGTAACTAATATTTTTAACTGTATTTGAGATAACCGAACTTTCATTGTTCAGTTGGGTTCATTGTGCATGTGTTTGCATCTAAATATATTTGTTTGGAGGAGTGCTTTAGGCTTTATCAGAAGTATTAAGGAAGGTAACTTGTAAATTAGGGTGCTGTAATTTGAGTGCAATAACTGCTTAGAAAATAAACAGATATAATTGTTTCTAATTCCTAACCATTGCCATTATTACATTTGATCTCTGTTTTCTCTCTCTCTCTCTCCTTTTTTTTTTTTTTTTGGAATTGCATATTGTGGCAGTGAACAGGTCACTAAGCTTTTAATACATTTTGATTCTTCATTAGTCACATATTCTTAAACATAGGCTGCACTGAAAGAAATACTGTAATTGCAAAGGTAAGATAAAAGAGAAAATCACTGATAGAGCATATCAAAAGAATAAGACAAGTCATTATGAAATATTAAGCAAGGGACAGATAAGAATTTGAAATGCAACTGTGTCTTGTATTTCCTTCAGGGCAAATTCTTACCTTTTTCTGAGAATGGCTTGTTCTGTTATATTGTGATTATAAGTTTTAATAAAATATGGCATACAAATAGGTCATAAATCCCAATTTACATATGACATGTACTTTAAAGTTTAACATAATTCAAGAAAAGCAAGTTAGGAAAAATTTACTGAAGACAAAGGTAACATGTAATTTAGTTTATATGTTCATAAATTATTAACGGATTTTAAGTAAAATTGAGTCCTATTCATATGTGCGTAACTTTTCCCAGGAACCAATGGAAGTTGGGAAGTATAAATTCCAGGCAGGTAATAAAATAATAAAAGAAATGTATTATAAATACATGTCTGCTATTTCTGGAGAGATGATGTGTTAGACTTCACAGGCCCTAGAGGAAAGAGAGAGGAGAGTGAAAACAGACAGTGGAGACTGGCATTGCAAATTTAGCAATTTTACCACCCACGAAATATGCATAACCAAGACCAAAAGCCTCATTTTGATCCCATGAAAACCTGGCATTCCTTGTACACAGCTCTGGACACACAGAATGTACTTCACAAATTCAAATCATTAAGGCTCTGACTCAGTGATTTTTTTTTTTATTTAAAGATGATTCTATTATGGTATTAAATGAACTTTTAACTTACGATATTCTCAAATTTCAATGGGATTATTGTTGCATAGCCCCCTGGTATAAATTGAAAGGCATCTGTACCTGTTTGATGAGTAGTTTGTTCATTAAACATTTTAGTATATTTATATTTAAAAGCAATACTGTAATTATACATTTGTTTATACAAATAAATGTTAAAGAGTATATTCTCCTTCAAAACTGGCACAAGACAAGGATGTCCTCACTCTCCACTCCTATTTTCTTTTAAAGTAGCATTTCTATGCACCAACAAAAGCCAATCCTATAGCCAGATCAGTAACACAATCTCATTTATAATCACCACAAAAAGAATGAAATACGTAGAAATACAATTAACCAGGTAGTGAAATATCTTGATAATGATAATTACAAAACATTGCTAAAAGAAATCAGAAATGACACAAACAAATGAAAAACATCGCGTGCTCATGGGTAGGAAGAAAGGATATTATTAAAATGGTCATACTACCCAAAGCAATTTACAGATTCAGTGTTATCCTTATCAAATTACCAATGGCATTCTTCACAGAAATAGAAAAAAACTATTTTACAATTCATATAGAACCAAAAAAAAAGTCAAGACAATTGTAAACAAAAAGAACAAAGCTGGAGGCATCACATTACCCAACTTCAATCTATACTACAGGGCTATAGGAACCAAAACAGTACGGTACTGGTACAAAAACAGGCACGTAGACCAATGGAACAAAATAGGAAGTGTAGAAATAAGGTGACACCCCATGACCATTTGATCTTAGACAAAGCTGACAAAAACTAGCAGTGGGGAAAAACTTTTCTATCAATAAATGATGCTGAATAACTGGCTAGGCATACACTGAAGATTGATATTGGACCCCTTCCTTTCTCTATACAGAAAATTGAACTCGAGATAGACGCAAGACTTAAATGCGAAACCCAAATCTATGAAAATTCTGGAAGACAACTCAGGCAATACTGTCGTGGACGTTGGAATGAGCAAAGATTTCATGACAAGGCACCAAAAGCAATTACAACAAAAGTAAAAATTGACAAATGGGATCTAATTAAACTTAAGAACTTTTGCACAGGAAAAAAAACCTATCAACTGTCTACAGAATGAGAGAAAATATCTGCAAACTATGCATATGAAAAAAGTCTAATATCCAGAATGTATAGGGAAATTAAACAAATTTACAAGAGAAAAACTAACAACCCCATTAAAAAGTGGGCAAAAGACATGAACAGACACCTTTCAAAGAAGACATACATGCAGCCAGCAAGTATATGAAAAGAAACTCAATGTCACTGATCATTAAAGAAATGCAAATCAAAACCACAATGACATACCATCTCCCACCAGTCAACAAAGCATCATTAGAAAGTAAAAAAATAACGACCGCTAATGAGGTTGTGGAGACAAGGGAACACATACACTGTTGGTAAAAGTGCAAATTTGTTCAACCATTACAGAATGCAGTATGGTGATGCCTCAAAGAGTTAAAAAGAGAGCTACCATTCGACCCAGCAATCCTATTACTAGGTATATATCAAGAGGATTATAAGTAATTCCATCGTAAAGACACATGCAGCTGAATGTTCATTGCTGCACTATTCACAATAGCCAAAACACAGAATAAACCTAAATGCCCATCAGTGAAAGATTGGACAAAGAAAATATGGTACATATACATCATGGAATACTATGCAGTCATAAGAAAAAATGTCTTTTGTGGGACCATGGATGGAGCTGTAGGCTATTATCCTTAGCAAACTAATGCAGGAATAGAAAATCAAATACCACATGTAATTACTTATAAGTGGATGCTAAATGATAAGAACTCATGAACACAAAGAAGGGAACAGACAATGGGGCCTACCTGAGGGTGGCAAGTGGGAGGAGAGAGAGGAGGAGAAAAAATAACTATTGAGTACTTGGTTCAGTACCTGGGTGACGAAATAATCTGTGCAACAAGCCCCCATGACATGAGTTTACCTCTATAACAAACCTACAAATGTATCCCTGAACTTAAAAGGAGAAATTATTTCATATTTTAAGAAGCATCTTTTATTTTACTTTATTAAACAAAAAGGAACAAAGCCCTGAAATATTTAGCATCGTTCATTTATTTACAAAAGGATAGACAGTTTAATTGCATGCAGAAATAAATTATTCTAAATTATACATGATTTACCAGGTTGAATATACACATTCTTTCACTTATAGAAGCCAAAATATCACATTGGGATTATAATACATGTCTGTATGATAACTCACAAAATCACCTTTGCAATCATGGTCAAACCAGATGTATCAAGAGATTTACTCAAAATATTTTATCTATAAGCTTATATATAAATAGATTTCCCAGGTTTGAGGAAACTCCTTTGGACCAAAGCCTTCTCTGGATAATCTCACAAGGTCTTGACTCCATGTCTTTAACTTAAAATTTTAATGCTAATTAGTACACAGTGACATTATGATATAGTCATACAAGGGCATCATCTGTAAAAACTGAACATTGAATTTTCAGAAACAAGCCTCTTATTATTTAACATTAATAATAAGATGCTAAATAAAAATATCAAGGCCTGTGGGAATGATCTTGATTACTTTGTAGTTGTTGATCTATGTAAACCATTTGGCGTGTACTCTGGATGCTGAAATACTTAAATTTGCTTTCTCTTGTCGCCGTTATATAGTTTAACATATTATGTTTGAGGAATGGCATGAAAATAAATGAGGTGTAGATAGTAAATGGCACTGAAATTAACACTACTAATAATAAAGAATGGCAAGATATGTATCTTAATTCATTTGAATTTATAGAAAAAGGGAAGGGTTGTCTTATAATTTGTTCATCAGAAAGGACTCATTTCTACTAGTGTAAGCCACATTTTGATTATCTATATACACATCAGGTAAGTATAGAAGCTTTCCCATTTGTGGCAAGAGGCAACTTTGTTTGTGAGATTTGGCTGCCTTGTCCTTTAAAAATTATTTCTTTCAACATATTGCACATCAGGACTTTGCAATTCATTAGTTAAACCCTCAGAGACAAAGGATTAGGTCCAACAGTTGAAATAGTAGAAATAGGCCTAACATTTCTCTATGAAAGGTATATAGGATCAAGAAATATATTAAATTTCCTCTACAAAAACCTAGTTGGATTAAATTCTGTCCTATAACAAATAACAACACTTTACTCAAAATTGATTTTTAAAAAATATATTTCCACTTACAGGTGAATTTGACTGTACTTTTTCAGCTGACTTTGCTTCTGTTTCTGAAACAGCACAGCTTTCAGGATACTTTTAAGGGGAAATTAATGCTCTTAGCTGTGTGTATTTGGATGACTCAACAAAAATATTGCTGAGTCGATGACACCTTCTGGAGCTCAATCAAAGCATTTAATGATGTTTCCTGATCTCTTGGCAAGAAAAAGAATAGCTAAATGTTTTCCTAAATTAACAACATATGAAAGTGAAAGATGGTGCTTTCTTCATTGTAACATCTATTCAGATATAGTTTTTTTGTTTATAACTAAAAAAATCACCATTTGTAAAGGTTTATAATCTACCTACAAATATTGGATATTGAAGAAACAGTTGCTTTCACAGGAAAATTATGTACTCACTAAAGATTTTATTTTATTTTACAAATCAATGAGTCATTAAACATAATGGTTCATGTATTGTAAATGTTTACTTTAGGTTTTGATTAATATAAATCCAACATGCCTGAAAGCTGAGTGTATTTGCTTAACTATTTCGTTAATATTCATTACCTCATGAAACCTGATATGTTAAATAATAAAACATCCATAGCGCTTTACTTTCACACTTTT
Organism: Cebus imitator; assembly: GCF_001604975.1. Classification (NCBI taxonomy): domain Eukaryota; kingdom Metazoa; phylum Chordata; class Mammalia; order Primates; family Cebidae; genus Cebus; species Cebus imitator. Next base: position 2,929,617 of record NW_016107337.1, read on the forward strand.
ATTTTAATTATATGTGCATCATGTTTGGTAACTACTTTTATAGAGAATTAGAGAAGTGTTGTTTATAGCTCCACCTAGAAAATGTAATGGCAGTCACCCTCTATATTAAATAATTTCTATATTAAACAACTGTCCCACTCAAAGTGCCATGTCTATTTGCTTTAGGTTTGCTTTAATTTATTCATTCTTTCATTAAGCATGTATTTAATACTTAAATGGAACAGAATACTGCCAGAGCACTTAGGGATGTGTGTGGCTAATGCTTTCCTGCAGGGATAAGGAGATTAAAAAACGAGCCAGATTTTTATGGGAGACGTTCCAGATTTAATAGAAGAGAAAGAGTTAGCTCTATAAAGACAAAATAGTCATGGAACAACTTGGAGACCATAAGTAATGAGGAGACATGATGGAAAAGATGGGAAAATAAATGTCTAAGATGAATAAAAGATCAAGAGATTAAGTTCCATGCCTTGAACCTTAATGGCCATTTTCTCTCTCTATTATTTTAGTAGTAGCAGCTGATTCAGGGCTTTGAGAAGAGGAACAAAAGGTGACAGGATTCATATTTTGTTGTTCCATTAAAAAAAATTTAAATAATAGGTTCTTAGAAGCTGTGTGAAGGATATAGAAGAGTTAAGAAACTTGTCAAAAAGAAAAGTGGGGCCTGGTACTGTGGCTCACTCCTGTAATCCCAACATTTTGGGAGGCCCAGGCAAGGGGATCACTTGAGGTCAGGAGTTTGAGACCAGCCTGGCCAACTTGGTGGAACCCTGTCTCTACTAAAAATATAAAAATTAGCTGCAGTGGTGGCATGTGCCTGTAATCCCAGCTACTTGGGAGGCTGAGGCAGGAAAATCACTTGAACCCGGGATGCAGAGGCTGCAGTGAGCTGAGATCGTGCCACTGCACTGCAGCCTGGGCAACAGAGGGAGACTGTTTCAAAAAAAAAAAAAAAAAGAAAAAGGTAGGAAGGAAGGAAGGAAGGAAGAAGGGAAGGAGGGAAGGAGGGAGGGAGAGAGGGAAGAAAGGGAACTGTAGAACTCTCACCTGGGTAAAGCAGGGAGAGCCTGGAAACAGAAACATTGTCAGTAAAATGTAGGCCTTTCCCCTGCTGTCTCAATTTTGATCTATTTTCTTCTCTTGAGCCAAGAAGCCTCAGATTCTGTTTGGCAGCAGGAAGAAGAGGTGTGGGGCTTTTCCCACTGTAGTGGAAACCTCATAAAACACTCATAGATGTATCAATAGAGCATGATGCTAGGGTATAATCTGGTTTCAAATAAAATGTTTGGAAAAGAACTAGATTATTTGAGATGAACAAACAAAAATAAACCAGCAAAGGATATTAAATGGTATAAACAGTATGAGGAACTGTAAGAGAGAGATAATGCCATGAGAGAAAGGAAGAATTGATCCAGAATGAATGGATACTTGATATTAAAGATGCAGTCGGGTATAGACGAGAAAGGGTCATTGGATTTAGCAGATAGAACGTTTTGTCAGGCTGTAAAAGATGTTTCAATGGAGAGTCAGGGATTACCTTGATACTGAAGCAACTGAAAGATGAGAAAACGAAAGAGTGAATATATATTACATATTTCAATAAATTTGGAAGTAAATTGGAAGTAGCAGTAAGGTGACCTTAAACCAGACAGAATATAATCATTTTGGAATTCTAGCTGAGAGAAATTGGAGCCTGTTTTGAGCTAAAAGGTGAGAGAAAGAAGGTAGTGATGTCTGAAATCAGTTGTATAGTTGGCCTTATAAGGCTCAATCTTTAATTAGAAGTGTTAACAGCTCCTAAATTCTCCATCTCATACTCCCATAGACAATAAATGAAATAAATAAAATGTATATATGCTTGTTGCTAGGAGGAAATATGTACTGAAAATAACTTTAAAAAATGTGTGTGTTTGTTTTCCCACTCAGAATTTTAAGAATATAATTTACAGTCACTTCAAAAGGGATATTATCGAATTTTATACATGCAAGTCTCATCTTTCAGCAAAAGACTTTTTCAGGGAACAGACGTGTACCACATTATTGAAAGTATTAAAGATTTTCTGCTAATTTCTTATATTGGACTGAAGAAAAATGTTTTATTTTGTTTGAAAGATCCTTCAAACAAAATATGTATACACAGTTTTTTAAATCAAATGACCTTTTCACAAAGTTAATGGAATACTTATTTTGTGGGAGAATCTTTTCCACATCCTAGTGTGATTCGTAATAGTAATATATATTCATAATTCGTAATAGTGTATTCATAAATAGTAAACATAGTTTAAATTCACATTTCTTAACATGAACCAATTGAAAACTATTTTTTAAAAGGTTGAGTATAAGGATTTTCCCTGTCATTTATTTCAAAGATTAGTTTTATAACATTTTTATGCACAATGAAAATACAAACTTAATGCTTATGGTCTTTGACAAAGTGTAACCTTTTAAACAGCTTTAATAACTACCATTCACATTGCTCCTCAAGTTTATATGAGTTTAAAATATGATAAACTCTTCAGTTGTAACTGAATTTTTACTGGTGATTGATGGGATTGAAATTCAGCTTAATGAAATCTTACTTACATTGAAAGAAAATAATTTAGTTAAGTAGTATTATCTCCAATTCTCTGTACTTCCTATCATGCTCCAAATTATATCATTTAAAAAATTAAGAACTTCCTTTTACCCTGAGGACTGGAAGAGCTGCCTTTTTGGAAGTTAGATTGTTTTCATCAGTAAAAAGTAATTAAATGATGTGATATGTTTGGGAAGAAGCAGGCAAGCATGATATATTTCACTTCCTAATCTTTTAGTTGCTTTTATTTTTTTGGAAACAGTTTTATAAAAAAATTCTGAATAACATATACAATAACAACCAATATGTTATATGTTGAATCCTTTTCTTCTCCTCACCTCTAAGTGGAGGAAATGACAGTGGCACAGAGAGCAAATCAAGCAGCTCTCTGTGGATGGCTCTGATTCTCCTATCTGGAGCCGAGGAACAAGGATTTCTGTTTTTTTCATTCCTGCCCCCTGATTTCTGGATTCCATTTCAAGCAGCCATGAATTAGACTGATAGTAACTGGTTTTAATTACTACAAGATGCATTACATAACAAGGATTCTAATGAAGGTCACTGCTATTATAAGAAGCAAGTCAACAGGATGCAGTTGTTTTCTGTTTTCTTCTCTAAAACATGTAAACTGAAGTTCATTTTGAAATATTTGTTCAGAAAGCATAATGTTTACTTAACCTCATGTGATTTTTCTCATTATATGTTAATTATTAGAAGACCATATCCTTTTACCAGGACCACCAGAGTGGAGCAGGCCCAGTGCATCTGGACCAAGATCTTTAAGTCTACCTAGCCACATTTCCCAATATCTTTAAATATCTTTACTATCTTGGGAAAAGAATATAATCCACATCTAAATTCTGAATAATTTCTATTTCTTTTGTTTCTCTCACATTAAGTATATTTCTTCCTTCTCTCATATTTCAAGTTTCTTCTACATTTATTTCTTCTTTACTTCTACATTTTCTTCTGAATTTGCTACTTTTACTCTGTCTACTCTTTAGCAGGTAAAATTGGTATCCCTTTGCCTTCTTCCATATCACAAATTCTTCTCAAGTCACTATTTTCTACCCATCCCTATATGCCAAACATATATTGTCATTGAACTGTGACAGAAAAAATTTAAAAGAAAGTTTAAAATAATATTGGAAATATTAGTGTAATACGGAAGTAAGTAAAGAGAAAAAAAGGAAGAGAAATGATGTATCTTCCAGAATTTTGTAATGCAATTAATACCTGGAGCCATGTGGACTAATTTTATTTTATTTTATTATTTTATTTTTTGAAACGGAGTCTTCCTCTGTCATCAGCCTGGAGGACAGGGGCACAATCTTGGCTCACTGAAACCTCTGTCTCGTGAATTCAAGTGATTCCTGTGCCTTGGCCTCCTGAGTAGCTGGAACTACAGGCACGCACCACTACGCCTGGCTAATTTTTTGTATTTTAGTAGAGACGAGGTTTCACCATGACCAGGACGGTCTCGATCTCCTGATCTCGTGATTCACCTGCCTAGACCTCCCAAAGTGCTGGGATTACAGACATGAGCCACCACGCCCAGCCCTAATTTTGTTTTAGAAAAAGACAAATCAACTTTGCAGGCTTTCCCTAAAAAGATAAAATATTTAGTGGGAAAATATTTTTTAAGAAATATGTAACAGGCCGGGCGCGGTGGCTCAAGCCTGTAATCCCAGAACTTTGGGAGGCCAAGGGGGGTGGATCACGAGGTCAAGAGATCGAGACCATCCTGGTCAACATGGTGAAACCCCGTCTCTACTAAAAATACAAAAAATTAGCTGAGCATGGTGGTGCGTGCCTGTAATCCCAGCTA
>NW_016107337.1:2934104-2954150 GCF_001604975.1 Cebus imitator
AAAAAAAAAAAAAAAAAAAAAAAAAAAAAGAAATATGTAACAATAACATTATGTTTTCAAAATACAGGAAAGATAATTTTTATACTATAAAATCATGAATCAGGACAATTTATAGTAGAATTGTTTGTAAGTTAACCTAAATTACTAATATAACCTTTTTGGCTTTTAAAGGGTTAGAATATAACCCAATACAATCCCAAACACTCAATGTAAGTGTCTAATGTTTTCTGTCTGTCCTGCAGACAGCCAGGAAGCAATGTTTTGAAGCTATGGTTATTTATTTCAAATTTTTTCTAGGTATTTATATAAGTATAAAACATATGTGACTAGCCCAAATATTATGTAAAGCACAAGAAATGACAGGCAGTTTTTCAGTTTTCTTAGACCTCAATAATTTATCTCTGTCTGCTTCACAGTATTTGAATGTGATAATTTTCCTATCAAGGAAAAACATGATAAATAACTAAATTTACTCATATATATGCACCAATGTACTTTGAGAAATTATGCATAACAGCGAACTCTTTTAAAAATATAGTCTACTGATAATTTATTACATTGTTTTTAAATTATTGCAATCCATGAAATTTCAAAAATGTCATAAGATAGTGTCCTTTCCCATTATTTGTTGACTTGTGATCCTTTAACCACATGATTAAGATATTAATCATGCAATTTCTTATTTTAACCAGTGTTATCTTTCTTAAAATCTTGTTTTTGGTTAATTCTAGGAGTTTACAAAATTATTTTTCAAATGTAATTAATCCTCTAACTTCCTCTCTCTCTCCTCCTCTTCTTCTAGGATGTGTTTGACCACAAAATTGATACTTTATTTTTTATGTCTTCTATTTTTAAATATATGCTACACTTTTTTATCCCTTTCTGTCTCATTTTTAAAACTCCTGTTTGGCCACTTACCTTGCTTATTTGTTTCTTACATATTTATACTACTCTTAAACTCATCCATGCACTTTATTTCAAATAACTTTTCATATTGTGTTATCTTGATATTTTATTATTTCTTATTCTTGTTAGATATTGCTAACAGCTTCCCTTATTTCTTTGAACTTTTATTCTGTTTATTTCTACTTCTAGATCTGCCCTTTCCACTGTTTTGGGTTGACTTGATATATGTTCTCCATTGTGTTGAATTTTTTTCTTCTGAACTATCAACTGAGGTAGTTATGTTCTTCAAATATCTACTAATTTGGCCCCTAAGTTCATTTTTCTCTGGTGCTCATCTACTTGGCTCAGTAGCATATCTGTGGAAAATAAGTAAGATGAGGTCCTGATCTCCATTAGTCCAGTGGTTTGAGAAAAGGAAATGGTATGAAGCCTAGGATAGAGAGCTTTGAGCACCATAAAATTACCACTAATCATTCCCTTTTATTGTCAAACGTGGACACATACTTCAATTAAAATATCACATCCAGAAAACTTTGAAAAAAGCAGAATTTGGAAGGCAGTTAAATTTGAGGATTTCATCATTAATTTCAAAACTTATTTTCTCTGAGTATAGAATTTGAGCTTGACAATTTTTTATTACTGTTTTAAATGCTGTTTATTATTAGTAGTATTTTAATTATCCTATTTCATTGTCTTCTGTTTGCACAGACTTAACTAAAAAGTATGCTGTAATTCTTACATTTGTACCTTTGCATTTAATAAACTTATTTTTTCCTCTGGCTGATTTTAAGATTTTCTCATAACTAATTTTAAGCAATTTTACTTTGCTGTGCCTTAGTTTTAAATTTTAAAAATTTCTTCTTCTTGGGTTTGTTGAACTTCTGACATTTGTGGCGTTATAATTTTTATCAAACTGGGTGAAATGTGAGTCATCAGTACTGAAATATCTTATTTTGTTGTACCTTGCTTTTAAATTCTTTAAAATTTCTTCTTGGGTTTGTTGAACTTCTGACATTTGTGAAGTTGTAAATTTTATTAAGCTGGGGAAAATATTAGTCATCAGTACTAAAATACTTTTTCTGCAGCTCTCTCCATTTGAGCCTTCAGGTACACATATAACACTTCATATTATCCCACATTGAAGGCTCTGTATTTGTTTAGCTTTTTTAATCCTGGGTGCTATTTTTAGTAAGTTCTATTTCCATGCTTTAGGCTCAGTGATCTTTTATTCTTCAGACTAAACTTCTGTTAGTCTCCTCTGGGATATTTTTGTACAGATTGCATTTTACAGTTTTTTTCTAATTTTTCTGCTACTATCCTCATCAATGCTTCTACTTTCATTAAATCTTTATGCTGATAGGTAAGGCTCCTCCAACCTCACAAGACCACCAGCAGTTTAGAGCAAAGATTTTTATATATAGACAGTTTTTTTTGGGTGAAGAGTAGTATTTTTTGTGTAGGCAGGGTTTTGTGTGTGTGTGTGTGTGTGGGTGTGGATGTGTAGAATTTTATGTGTGTGTGTATGCTTAACTGATACTTGTTTAATGAATGACTAAATCCAAAATCACTTGGCAAGTAATTTAGAGATTTTATGTCACAGGAAACGAATTAACACTTATTGGGGCTTATGTTATGTCAAGCATTGTGTACAACAGTATATTTTTTTAGTTTTTAATTTTTTGGGGTACATTGTAGGTATATACATTTGTGGGACACATAAATATTTTGATAAGGAATAGAATAATCAATTATCACATAAAAGTAAATGGGGGTATCTGTCACCTTGTTTATCATATCTTTGTGTTACAAATGATCCAGTCATCCTTTTTTATTTATTTTTTAATGTACAACAAATTACTTAGATGGTAGTCACTTTGCTGTGTTATGAAATACTAGTATTTCATTTATTCCATGTAATAACCATCTCAACATTACCTCCTCACCCTACGACACACACACACACACACACACACACACACACACACACACACACACACACACATTGCTCTTCCCAGTCTCTGGTAACTATCATTCTGCTCTCTCCTCCATTGTTAAATTGGGTTAAATTGTTTTCATTCTTAGCTCCCACAAAGAAGTGAGAACATTTGAAGTTTGGCTTATTTCATTTATACACATGACATACTATGAAAAAGAATGAGATCCTGTCATTTGCAACAACCATGGATGAAACTGGAGAGCTTTATGTAATGAGGAATAAGCCAGACTATAATGTTTCCATCTACTGTTTAAAGTCCTTTTATACTATTTAAGGTTCTTATCTACTAAATTCATTGTCTGTCATATTTCTGTGTCTGTTTATGTTGAGCAGTTTTACTCCTGGTTAAGGACAACAGTTATCTATTTCTCTGCATGCATAATCATTGAGTGCCAGAAACTGCACATTTTATGTTTGGGGGTACTCGATTTACAGGTATTTTTTATAAATAGCACTGGGTTTTATCTCATACGCAGTTAAGTAACACACAGATTAGTGTGATCTTTTTGAGCTTTGCTTATAGTTTTCCTACGGCCAATCTGGAGTGGCATATATTCTGGGACTACTTTAGTTTCACTAAGAAGGTTATATCCTTCTGAGAAATGTATCCAAAGTCTTCTAAATTCTGAGTTCTCTTTACACTGACTGTGGAGAACACTGACTTTTTCTAGCCCTTGTGAACTTTAGGAATTATTGGACCTAATGTGTTTTAGTAGCCTTTCCCTGGTTTCTACTAGTTTCTTCTTAAGCATGTGCGATCACTACCCAGCTAAAGACTTGAGGGTATTCCTTTGCAAATACTTGAATCTTTCTCTTTCAGTGCAGCCTTCTCCTCACCATTACTTTTCCCAACAAGTTTTAGTGACCCCAGCCTCTCGAAATCGACATATCTGTCTCCTTACTTGAGTGAGATTCCTTGTTTCTGTTTGGTCCTATCCTTATGTACAGTGGTATCAAACACACCTTTTGGCATTTGTCTGGGGCTACTGTAGGGCTCTTCTCTCAGAGATCCTTTCTTCCAGAGATCAGAGACCTCCACTGCTTGTTACCCAATGTCTGGAGCGATTGAATAATATATTTTGTTTTCTAGCTATTTGCAGTGGGGAGGACAATCGACCTAGTGATTAATCATTTATGGAAGCCTAACAGAGTTTTGAGGCAACTGATCAATTCTCACCTGTATTTATGAATTTCTTTTACCATTAAAATTTTGTACTGCTCTAGTATTTACCTTCTTCTTTACCAGCACTTTACATCTAGGATGTTACTTATATGTAATTTCTTTGACAAAAAATAAGTAAGAGGGGATATCTAAAGCAATGAAGACAAAAGCAACCCTCTAGGGAATTACTTTGATGAAGAGTAAATTAATGTTTATCTCTATTCAGTGAAGAGAAAACGCATAACTAAATCAATTTCTCACAATCTACTCATTTCTTCCCAACTCTAACCACCCTCTCTTCCAGGCTGTTTGTTCACCCAAGACCATTTCGAGTACCCTTCTTACTTTTTTTCAAAGTGTTTATTATCTCTTCCATTCATTCCCACTCTTGTTTCAACAATTTATCAAAAAGTAATTTTGTGAAGGAAGATGACAGCCTTTCCTAGTTTACAATCATGGCAAGAAATCAATGTGGTTTTCTTTTTCCTCCAAATACGGTGTAACCTCTCTTCTATATTTCCTCAGTGTTCTGTTTTAACTCTATCCATCCACCTTCCTCTAAATTTATCACTGCATTTAAACCTTATTACAATAGTGGTTTCCAGCCAAGAAGAATTCGTGGCTAGGCCTTCAATAAGAAAGGTCTTTTATGCAGAGTGTGATGTAAGCAGAAGGTAGATGATAAGCTATAAGTTTAGATAGAAGACACACTACCAGTGAATTTACATCTGGACATTAAGAATATGATTTGCCTTTAGGCAATGAGTAGTCTTGTAAGCACTGTTTGGAGAAAAATGGTTGGCTCATATTTTAGATCTATATCTTTGGACTACATGAAGGATAATTTGAGAGGGGCTATATTCAAAGCAAAGAGATCATTTAAGTTTATTAGTGGTAAAACTGGAGTTATAGCAAATAACAGATGATAGAATTACCTTAATTAATTTTTGGCAAGTTCATGAGGATTAGTTAATGATCAAATATGAAATATTTGGTAGACTGAATAACAGAGAAGAGCTGTTATACTTCTAGGTTGGATGATGGGATGGTTGTCTTATGAATGGAGAACATCAGGGAGAAAAAGACAGTTGGTACAGAGCATTTTGGACTTGTTTAATAACTGTAGGACATACAGGTGAAAGTTTGAGGCTTGGAAGAGAGAAAACAATTCAGTTTAATTATTATTCTAAAAGGCTATATATTGATGATCTTGCTATCTCAACAGGTTTTTGTTACCGAATCTTACTCTCTTAAATTTATTGTTTATATTGTATGTTAAAAATGAATAAGAAGAGGCTAAATATTATAATTCTAAATTAATGCTATAAAACAATAATATTTTATATTTCTATAATTAAACATCATTGCATATGGTCCAAGATAAAGCTAATTTAAATTCAATTATTTTTCATAATAGGCATTAGAATGGGAAGATTTTACTTCTCTGATACCTAGCATAGAAAAATACCCTTTCTTGCCAGAAATAAAATGTTCCATTCTTCTGAGTATAAAGAAGCTTTGTAGTGCTTTAAAAAATGTGGCACAGGTAACTGAAGAAACTTACTCAGCTAAGAATTCAAATCTTATCAATCTCTTTGATGTGACCCTCAGAAAGAGAAAATTTATTATAAATCTGTTAGTCTTTTATTCTGTATTTTTTGACACATAAAATGGGCCTCAAAGTCAATAACAATAGAAACCACAGCAAAACCAAAAACTGAACACCTAGATAACCACATGTGGAATTAGCCCTTTGGTAAACAGTGCCATTTACTATGCCATTGTTATGAAACTCAACTATGCTATTCTGAACGTGAGCAGCTTTATTGAAAGGTGAGGAAAAAGCAGTTCATTTTTCCTTCTGCATGAAAAAAGCTAATGGAAAATATCGCCAGGAAGGGACATCACTCTATTAAAAACTTTTTCATACTTTCTGTCTCTTTAACTTTAGCCCTGACATTGCATACACTTTAGAGTAAACCCTGTCATTACTTTTCTGACATTATGACATTACATCTTCTTCCAGCCGTATTGAATATTCTAAAAGAACATTTTTTCTAGATAAGATACAATTAGTGGTGCCAGAAACTCTTTCTACATGTAGGAAGCATATATTACAGCTGGAAAAGTTGGGCCAATAATAACTTAGCTTATCATCAGCTAGGCCTCAGGGGTATCTACAAAACTGAGAATCTCATCCATGGTATAGTTAGAGAGGGCTTTGCTATGCTGTAAAGATTAAGTTTAAACTGACCATGATAAAATATAAATAAGTATCTTTTTGGTCAAATGTCCAAGGTCTTTTAATCACAGAAAATCAGGTGTAATTCTGGTATGTTTTGAAACTCAGATAATGTTCAAGGATAAAGAACACATTTTGTTTTGTGTTCTAAAAGCCAATATTACATAACTAGATTAATAAAACCAGGCAACCAGTTTTATAAGTCCAGAATAAGACAGTTCTTATTCATTCCTGCCACTGAGTTAGCCTGCAGTAAAAGAGTATATATTTTTTACTCTAATATATAGAATTACTTTTAAACACACTGCACAGTATATTTTAAACACATTTAAATTGCTCATCAGTGTTTCTTTCCTTTTAAACTTTTTCAAACTCTTCAGAAAACTACTTGTATGTTAATTCAAGAAAAAGACACATGATTTGAAATAGCAAGATGTATTCAGGATAGAGGCATTAAATAGGAAACAAAAACTCTACTTTTATTCTATATCTTATGTTTCTTGGAAAGAATATGTGGCAGGCAGAAAGTATATATAGGAAAACATGGAATTATTAATTAGAAAGCTTGGGTTTCAGTTCCAGCTGTACCATTTACTAGCTATTTATGTTGAGCAAACCAGTTTTCCATAACTTAATTTATATTATAGGAATGGTGTGAAAAACAACATATATCATGGAAGTGTTTTTCAATAACAACAAAATATGTAAATTTTTTTTACCATTAATAAGTGTCTGTCCAAGAAGCAAAGGAACCTTAAATTTCCATTATTCAATATCTTCTAATGCCATTTTTTTTTTTTACCTTTCTACTATAGATAAATGTGTTTTACTGGTTAGAAATATAAACGTTAACCTGTAAAGCTTACTGCTAATTAAAAAAATACTTGGGGGAAATTTTACTATTGTCACATTTTGAAGACTTTTAATTTCTTTTTACTTCTCTCCTTCTGTAATATAAACCTTTTATTAGTTGGTGGCTAGGTATCACTTTTATGGAATTATATTAAAAACATTTACGTAACTCAAAGGAAAGAGATATTTGCATCTTTGTCAATGCTTCTGCAATGCTTTGTTTCTCCCTCTGCAAATAATTCTGTAGGATATTTGCCAAATTTCAATAATTTTTGTTCTATTTCTTACAAAAAGTAAATGAAGCTTACATTGAAAATCTTTCCCACATATTATCCAAGCAACAACAATATACATTTCTGTTCTTTATCATGTCAATAGGAAATAATTTCAATAATAATGATAGTCAATAATTACTGAGCACTTACTAAGTGTTCACACTTTTCTAAATATTTGCTATGTTATCTCTACTAATTTTTTAAAATAACATGAATACCAAGCCTCAGAAAGTTTGAATTTCCCATGGCCATTCTCTTAAGGCAGGATTTTACTAAAGATTATAGTAATGATAATCAATAATTACTGACCACTTACTACATGTTCACACTTTTCTAAATACTTGCTATATTATCTCTATTAAGTTTTAAAAAATAACAAATACTAAGCCTCAGAAAGTTTAAAGGGCCCAAGGTCATTCTCTTAAGGCAGGATTTTAACAATGAGCAGTTTTGACTCCAGAAACCTTGAACTTATGGTTACAGACTAGCACATGAAGGAAACACAAGGTATTGAGATCAAGTTTGTCAGAGTTCAAGAACATATAGAAAAAATGAGAGTGACACTAATGATCTACCCATAAAATTGGAAAAAGCCAGTAACAATAAATAAGTTAGATCAAATTTTCCTTGAGTGTGATACCTCAGAATATTTTTTTCTTGAATTTCATTTCAATAGTATCCTTCCCATATTTTTTTTTCTATTTTCAGAATTTAGTATGGATCTTGCCGTAATGAGTACCCAACAAATGCTATCAAATAAAGTCAACAGTTGATGTGTTTGGTTTCTCTTGTTGCTATTGTGAGAGAAATATGTAGCATAATGAAATAGATAAGAGGGAAATGTTAAATTGGATGTCTAGTAACTTGAAAGCACATTTTATACATCATTGCATTTAGTTTGTATCATAAACAGCGAGGTGTTTATTTTGAATCTCACATTATGTGATGAGTCATTTGTTCAAGCTAGCACAGCTGGTTATTTGAACAATCAGGATCTGGCCCCTAGCCTGTTTAATTACAAATCTAGTAGTTTTCCAAGTAGCCTACACAAATTAGTGGAAGAGTTGAACAAGTGTTCCTTTGCTTCCCTGGCATGTTTTTGTGTGAATTCTGCAGCCAGTGAATGTTCCATAGCCTTCTATTTTTTCAGGTGACTAATGTTTCTAGCAAATATAGAAGGACAGTATAGTTGATGCCCGCAAAGTGGTCTTCTGCCTTACATTTTAGATATTTCTTACTTTTGATAACATGGAAGAATAACTTGTAGATATAACCAAGAGAGTTTCCAACTTGACAATCAATAAATTTGTCTTTTAGAATTGAGTCTGCCTGCCTCTCCTAGCTTTGCATTACTGATAACGCATGATTAACCTTTGCAGAATCACCTACCATGATTTTTTTTTTCTAGTTTAGTAAAAATAAGTCAAATAATAAGGTGTTTTGGTTATATTTTTTCTGAAAGGATTTCCACAATTATCCTGTTCATGCTTAGCATGTTTCTTTATTTTCCCTTTTTGTTCAGCTGTCAAATTTCCACAAAACATTCGGAATATCTAATTAGAAAAACAGCTTTCATAGATGTGAAAAATCTTTGGCATATTTTCTCTTGGGATGCAAAATCTAAGTTATCCTGCTGAGCTGTGTGACATGTTTTTTTTTTTTTTTTTTTTCTTTTATAATAAACAGGTTACTTATTACAAAGAAAAGAGCAAACATTCCTGAAGATTGACCTTGGTTTGAAAAGTTTTTTGAATATATAAAATAATAGGTTATGCCATATAACTCTATGGAAATTTAATACCAGACTTCTTTTAATTTATACACTAAGTTATGATAACTCTAGGCTTTCTTCTCTGATTTATACTGGAGGAACGGTGGGAAAAGAGGACATTATTTTGTGGTCATGCTCATTAATTGCTACATGCTGTAAAGCTTGTGCTATGGTAAATTGGAATAATTAGAAAAGTTATGGTTTCGCTATGACATGCTTCTTATTCTCCTGGGATGGTGCAACAGACCGGAAATTCTAAAAATTCACTTAAGCTGATAATATACCTCCAATTAATTGTGAAATATATGATCACCAGACAAGAAAGAATACCAATAGTGCAGTGAAGCAACAGTGTCTTAGATATGTGAAACATATGATGGATGAGAAAGGACTTACCTTGGCTAACCCAAGAAAGGGAGACAGGCATTAAGATATATAAGAACCTATTTTTTTCATCTTACATTAACTTATATGTGTCTGGAAAGACTTCAAAAAAGAACAGTAGAAATCTCCACTCCCAATTAATGTATTATTGGTCCATCGTCGATTTAATTATCAGCTTCCACATCACCTGCACAAATAAGTTTCACTTAAATTTGTCTCCTATCTTCTCATGAAATCACTTTTTAAAGAAATTATTATTACATCTTATTTATAGTACTCACCATTATTTCACATTTTTTTTTTAATTATACTTTAAGTTCTGGGATACATGTGCAGAACTTGCAGGCTCGTTACATAGGTATACACGTGCCATAGTGGTTTACTGTACCCATCAACCTGTTATCTACATTAAGTATTTCTCCTAATGCTATCCCTCCCCTCAGCCCCTGCCTCCAGGCAGGCCTCAGTGTGTGATGTTCCCCTCCCTGTGATCATGTGTTCTATTGTTCAACATCCACTTATGAGTGAGAACATTTGGTATTTGGTTTTCTGTTCCTGTGTTAGTTTGCTGAGAATGATGGTTTCAAGCTTTGTCTATGTCCCTGCAGAGGACATGAACTTATCCTTTTTTATGACTGCATAGTAGTCCATGGTATATATGTGCCACATTTTCTTCATCCAGAATCATATTTCTTAGGCCTCTTTTGCCTGTGACACTTTCTAAGATTCTATGATCTTAAAAGTTTAAACTACTTACTAGTTGGGGGGATGTGCCTGTAATCCCAGTACTTTGGGAGGCTGAGGCAGGCGGATCACGAGGTCAAGTGACGGAGACCATTCTGGCCAACATGGTGAAACCACATCTATCTCTACTAAAAATAGAAAAATTAGCTGGCGTGGTGTTGCACGCTTGTAGTACCAGCTACTAGGGAGGCTGAGGCAGGAGAATCGCTTGAACCTGGCATGCAGAGATTGCAGTGAGCTGAGATCGTGCCAGGGCACTCAAGTCTGGGCAATAGAGTGAGACTCTGTCTTGAAAAGAAAAAGAAATGTTTCAGAATCTTTCATTTACTAGAATTAGCCGTTTCTTCAAGGATCCTTAGTTTCTTTTATGGGAGAATGGCATAGGAACCAACACATTTGTGCCAAATATGCTGTTGCTATTGGGGCATTGTTTCTTTTAGCATCTCTATACTGACTGAGCAAAAATATATATGTATTTATACTAACTCATATAAAGGCACACACATACACACACACACACACATGCCCTTTTATAAGTAACCGCCTGTAACTACATTAAGCTAAACATGAGTTTATGTAAATATCACCTATTCTAATTGATTATTACATTGATCATTGTAGCCTCCTCCAGTTGCTAAAATGATTTGCTTTTTGTTTGGATCTACGACACATTCTGATTCTTATTTTAAACACGGTTTAAAATACTTACCATGCTAAAAATAGTTCAGTGCCAGAAATTACTTGAAAACAGTTTACAGAGTCAGAAAGCTTCAACATCATAAATAATAAAGTTTGTTTTACAGGTAAATATAAAATATACTAAAAAAGACACAGCAATTCATATCAAGTACTTAAAAAAAAAAAAGAAGCCAATAACCTCAGAGAAGTCAGGGCAGACAGTTTAGTCCAGAATATGATAGAACTCATAAATTAGAATTGTCATAATCTTAAAGAGATTCAGCCTTGAACACCATGTTCATTCTTCAAATAAACAACTGATTGTAGCAGTTAACAAACTGGTATCAAACTGCATAGTAAACATGTACATAGTAGACAGTACGTTATGAGTGTATGTTTGTGTGTGTGTGTGTGCATATGAATTTGTCATTTCTGAGATGTGTCATATTTCTAGAACTCTTAATAATTATTTTATCATATTTATAAATAAATTACTAATTATTTAGCCACCCCAGTTATAACAACATAAGGATAATCATTCCTACCTAATTGTAATATTATGATTATCAAAGTAGAAAAGGCCAAGTAGAATTCTGGAGAGCCCTAGAATGGAAGGTTCTCTAAAATAAACCTAGAAGTTTATTTTCTCCTTATGTGCTACCTACTTAATAAGCAGGACTTAAACTATTGGGTAGTAAAATATTTGAACTTGATATTAAGAACTTAATTACATTAACACTTTAGTTTCTCTTGGCTCTAGAGATTATTCTAATATGTAAAATATCAGTAACATCAGCTTAATAAGCTTTCCCTACATGTGACTCAGAGTATTAAGGGATCATGGAGCTGGCTTGTCTAAATAAGAGCAAACCAGGGAAAATTAAGCAGCCATTGTTAATTTGTATCTCTTAGTATTCACTGAAATAAGAAAATGTGTGTATTAAAAGGCTCTAAGTAATAAGATGCAAAGTGACAGTAAAGCAGCTTATATTTGTAAAGGCAAGAAAAATAATTTTCTATTAAATAATGGATATAATTAAGTATACAAGTATTTGCTCTAATATTAAATAAACTATATATGTAATGAAGCATTTTTAACTGAAATTTGCCAAAATTATTTGTATTTAGAAAAATCCACCAAGCTAAAATGAAGTTATGCATCACTCTTGGAAGAGCTAATCTTCCATATTAATATATATAAATTTGTTATAAAATATAACTGATATTACTAGAGAATTAAACCACTAATTTTCCTCATTTCCCAAACTTACCCTATCTACACACACCTATGTACACACTCACATCACAACACTCTTCTTTTTAATTTAGGAGAATTTTTGATATATTTTGATAATTACCTTCACTCAATCTAGAAACACTAGAGTGAGAACAATGGGAAATGGTTTCTAGGGCCAAAAATTGGCAAACCAAAATAAATTGCCAGGTTTCTGTGCATTCCAGAATGGATAGATGGCTCCATAAGGGGTCTTCAATTTAATTCATATAGGATTTATGTACAAGATAGAGAGAGAGCTTATTCTCCATGCTCCTCGCCTCCTTATCCAGTGCCTTTTCATGGCATCATGTTACTTCCTGTGGCTTTCCATAAAATTTTCTCAGCTAGAAATGTCTCAAAAATTGTACCTTATGAAGGATGCTACATTCAAAAGCAGGAGAGCTCTGATGGAATGGTAAAGATAGGATATAATGAAGGAGAGGAAAGCAAACATTATAGATTTTTAATGACTGTGGCCATAGTATACCAGAAAAAAATTTATTGTGATAGTTTCATAATTGGAATTTGAAATTGTTTTCTGTTGTCTCTGTAATTAATCTTCACCTCTCTAATAAATCAGAGCTATGAATTTGCCCTTTCAGATAGGGTTATGCAGAAATGTGCTCCATTTTTTTCTTCAAATCTTTTGGGTATGCTCTGAGGCTGCATTACAAGCAGTTTAAGTGCTGGGGAAAATTCTGATTATATTGTAAAGTTATCTTAATGTAACGTTACTTTATCTTTTGTATTTCTTCTTCTAGCAACCTTCAGTTCTTTCACTTATTTTTTTTAATTTTATTTTATGAAATGGCAGTGAACCTGTTAGTCATAAAATGGGAATAAGACCTAAAGTAGACCAATATAAAGTTTTATTTAGAGAATTTAAATCTCACATAAGAATAAAAAAGTATCGTTCTAAGTAATTTTAATGGTGGCATGCTAAAGAAATCATTCAAGTGTCTTTGACACCTCAGTCACAGAACTCCATTATCACTGTCCATCCTGCATTCTGGTAGCTCAAATTTTTCCTGGAGTCTGTTAACTATTTCAAACTTTTGAGTAAGATTCAATAGATTTTCTTTGTTTGCAACTGAAAATAAAACATACAACTTTTGTTAATATCCAAGGTCCCTACTAGCTTGTGGCTGACATCTGGCATGTACTTTGTATGAACTTTCTTAAAACTTATTGCAAGCCTAAATAATATAAGTATGAAATTAATCATTAAATATTTAACTGAACTATTTCTTTATAAAAGGTGAAACTTTGTTTTTGTATTGAATTTTAGTTTGTCATTTTGTTTGCATTTCCCCTTCTGATCTTTGGCTTTACTTTGACACCGCTGAAGTTTACATGGCTCATGGGTCATCTCCTGAAGTTGGTCTGTTCCTATTCCAATCTTTTACCCTATAGCTTTGTTATCACCTTAGAATTCCAAGTCTTACCTTTTTATCATTTTTCTCAAAATGCTGCTTTTACAGCCTTTATTGGTATTTTTCCTTATTACCTATACTTTATTACTACTGCTTACAGCCTCAGTCTAGGCTGGAACATATGTGCCAATCTTATACATTTATTATATTTTTTTTCTGAAAATTCTAGTAAGCCAAGCTTCTGGCTGATTTAGGGTTCTTTTTCACCTTTCTAAGGCTTAATCTAGTCATGACTAAAAAGTAAATCAACTCATTTTCTTGATGGATTTGTAATAGTAAATAGTCAAATAAATGAATTTTTACTCATTTAATGAAACATTTTTATTTGTAATTTCTTCACCTATAGATGTCTTGTCAAAATAAATTTTTATGAGCAAAGATATTAGCATGCTGTCATAATTATATGTTCTAGGATGTATTTAATGTTATGGCAGACCCTTTGGTTGCTCTTTAAATTCTTAAATCACAACCAGAAATTTAAGGTACTGAAAGACAGAAACTGTATAAAATATACTTAAACTTTACCCATAATGCTTTATTTCTTCTGTTTAAATATTTTTTTAAAGAGTGTTCATATTGTCCTGCCACCACACTTAACAGTGCTGATTCATGACTGATACACACAATTGGTTGCTAGGTATATCCCACAGTTAAATCTCTAATAGTTTGGAAATAGTGCCCTCAATTTTGAATACCTATATTTGGTCTCCTGGAATCTCTGCAGAGCTAAATCTCTTTAATATTTGCTCAGGCAAAGACAAATTTTAATGATTTGGGACAGGGTTAGAAAAAAGGAGGATATCTAGGCAAAGACAAGAACTTTGTATGTTTTTAATCCTCACCAAATGAAAAAGTACATAAGATGATGATGTTGCAAGATGAATTGCAGTAGCTGAATTATCAAACAATAGTTAAAATGTTATTAATATTCTAGGTTCATTGAAGTAGTAAAAATCATATGTAGGCTAATTTGGGGGATTCAGATTCCCATGAGAACTCTTTTAAGGGGTAAAACAAAGACAGATGATATTTCTAAATCTTTTTCATTCACTCTTGCATTCCTACAGCCTCATCTCAGCTATTTTATATATCATTCTACTGTTAAGAAGAGATATAAGAAATAAATAAGGAAAACATCTAGTTCCTATTTTAGTGTCAAGAGTAAGAGCCCATAACTGGCCCTAAATGACTTCTGTCTAGGTGAGATGAGGCCAACTTCCATACCCTTGCATCATCAGATGCCAGCTGTTATATATAATGAGGAAGGATATATTGCCATTTTATAACAAAGGAATTAATAGAAGGAAAGCTGTATCTCTATCATGGGGAATAAGCAGCAGCTGGGACAGTCTAGAGGCAATGAAGATAGGATGAACTATCCATGGACATCACTAAAAAATATGAGATTTTAAAAAATAAAATTAATAACAACAGAGACTTGAGTTTTGCAAAACTTAGTATTATGTCATACACTTCCATTATTATGCCAGATTCAGTATAGGACATCCAAGTTGCTCCTCTAGCTCTCAAAACATACTTTAAAAGTGCTGTACTTGCATTCCTAGATCTGTTCCACCTGTTTGATGTTGGTGATAATTCTCAAACCCTCCCTCTAGATTGTGAAAATCTGATTGTCAGAGATACAATGACAGTATGGGGAGATCAGTATACTCTAGAACAATTTCAGCACTTTCCTTTACAATTCTAAAAAACTAAAATTACAGAGTTAGAGTGAAGTATATATTTCAAAGAATATCCAACTCATTGTTATATATTTATTGATAAAGAAATTCAGGCTGAGGGAAATTGAATGATTACCAATCTGGGAAGCAAAACTGGCGCTGAGTCCTGGAACTACATTTCCACTGACTTCTCATTATAGCAATAAGTAAGTCAGCCTGTTAAAACTTAAATTTTCAGTCAATTAAATTCTATTAACCAGGTGAGCATTCAGCAAGCTTTTTTTTTCTTTTTTGTAAATAGCCATATAGTAACTATTTTAAACTTTGTCCCTCTTAAATATTTTAAATATTAGGCTCCTATTACAAGGATGGGCTCTGCCTTTATAGCCTGAAATCAACAACAGACAATAGATAAACAAATGGGCATGGCTAATATATCCATAAAATGTAGAAACACAAGCCACAGCCTATATTACATGTTTTACCTAAAAGCTACTATAGTTTAGTACTCTTGGACTATATATGCGCACGTGTGCACCTGCATGCATTTTTGTGTGTATATACACACATAATAAATTGCTTGAGTGAACAAGGTAGTAATTTGTACCAAATAGTTTTAGAGTTTTATGCTGCCTGAGAGCTGCTGAGAAAGACTAAAGTAACTAAATATTGTATTTTGTCTTCTGAAGTTAATTACATTATTGAAACCAAAATTTCTGCTTGCCTCATATCTTGTTAGGAACCTTTTTCTATCTTTTTTTGGGGGGGGGTAATCTATTGGCACCTTATCAGCTTACCACAAAATATGTAATGGGATTGTATCTACGTGGAGATACTATTTATGCCGGTAATTTGGTAGCCTACTTGAAGTGAATACATTTGAAGGGATTAAAAAAATGATGTTCACTTTACAGGCCCAATAAATTTATAGTTTTAGAAATCTTAGAAAGTATGTATACTTGAATATCATACTCTAAAAATCAGTTCTAAAAAATGGGAATAATGGCCGAATTAAATTAGATTTGATACCTGCTGGTGTACAATCTGGGCCCATTATCTCAGCTCATTAGAGCCTGGTGTTAATGAGGACAAGGTCAGGGGTTTATTCCACATATAAGACAGCAAGCATCATACAAAGACAGCCATTCTGTTTCCTGGATTTACATGTACACCCTATTCTCATATGTTTCATGAATAATTGCAACTGGCCACAAGCAGAACAAGGGAATGAATATGTAAGGTACAGTTCATCCTCACTACTAGTGGAAAGAATATTTAAGCACTCCTTCCTGAAGGAAACAAGATTGTCTTCATGATAAAGAATACTGCATTATGTTGGACATATTTCCTTTATGTACTTAATAAATTATAGCTTCAAAATGTATTAATTTTGACGTAAGGTTTATTTTAGTTCAATTTCAATTGCATTTATTCATGCATTTATCTGTCAGTTACTATGTTATATTCTGGGAATATTAAGATCAATAAGACCACAACAACCTGACAGTGAGTATAACACAAAATTTGGGTTGGGTGGCTTTTTGTATTAATAATTAGGCCTACTGAAAATGAGGATGGTGCTCAATGACTTTTAGATGACATTTGGCCAACTGAGACAGAAATTCACAAATCCTGTCTTGTCAACAATTTTTCTTCTAAATTTTTTTTGAGGGAGATAGAAAGACAAGGTACACTGACAAAAAAATCAACATTACATGTTGTTACTAAGGAGATTTTTGCTTCCAAGCAATAAAAAATAGAAATGCAGAAAAATCCAGTAACCTTGAGACTGGAGTATATTGCTGTAAAGCTAAGTTACTTTTTACACCTTCGCTATATTGCCACAAAAGACTTCATTCCAAACCAAAATCCTTTTATACTTTTATCTGCTGTGTCCAAGGTGATCTAAACAGGTTCTTATTGGAAATCTCTCCTGCCATGCTCTAAGAAAGTAACAAATGCTTACCTTTCCAGTTGCAAGATTTAGAGGGAAAAGAGAGTGAGTTAAACTTGTGGGATAACTGTTTAACCAGCAGAAGACATAAAAAGGAGGCTTAATTAGTAAACTACAAGTTAGCAACATAAATTAAAATGATCTTATTTTAGAAATGAGGAGCATAAGCTTATTTTGTTTCCTATTAATTTGCATTTAGACATGCAACATCTTGTCTATGTCACATAAAGAAGTTCGCTAACTGCATTAAACTTTGGTAACCTCCAGTATACTACAAGAAGAAGAATATACACCAAATAGCCAAGTATTGAGTAGATACAAGTATGTTTGTTCCTTTTCCTTCTTATGCTGTCATATATAACTTTACTTGTTGTTAGAAATTAGAAATTAGAATTTAGGGATGGTTAAAACCCAGAGCAAACAGTGGATGTTTGATCTACATCATAACAGATTTTCTGCTGGATGGAAAGAATATTTCATAAAGTGAATAAAGCATTAAAAAAAAGGACTATATGCTAATGTGCATGAAGTACTTAGGTAATTTCAGGAAATTTAATTCAAAAAATAAAGCACTGAAGTGGAATAAATGTTGAAATTGAATGCTAATGTCCCAAAACAATAGAAATAATTATATTCAACTTTCGGTTCTACATAGAAAGCCTATGACCCATGATTTATGTAGTTGTCCTTAACTTTTAATGTACAAGTTAAGTGATGACTAATGATCAAATATCAGATTCTAAGTATATAAAAATACTTGTAAGATATAGCAAAGTTAGTCTAAAATTATTGATGTGTATGGACTTTGTTCAAAACGAACAACTAAATAAGTAAATAAGACTTGTAGAATGCAGGGATAGACCATGGTGGGGGTGGGGGAAATTTATTGTCCTTCATTTGTGTCTATTTTGGGTAACATAAAATTTTGCTTAGGTAGTGGCAATGGAGAGTGCTCCCGAACGTAATACAAATAATGAAAAATGACACCTAGTGGGTTTAATGCTATTACACCTATCATTGAACTGGTATTCAAAATTTCATTTTTTTCTACATTGCTACAATGTGTTGTTTAAAATCATGGAAAAGAATGTTTAAAGAGAATGGGTAATCAATACAGGAGCACAGTATTATCAAGGCTCAAAATTAAAAGATGGGAAGACAGAAAGCAGGAAAGCATTAGACTTTATCTTGTTGCCTGTATCCTGAAAACCATCTCCAGAGAGAAAACTTGAATTGAAGCCTCTGAGTGAGAATTGTTGTTTCTTACAGTGTAGCTTAAATCTCAGGAACAAATAAAGCCTCACAAAAGACATCTAAAAATATGTTATGTGGTGTAAAGCCCTTTTCTACATAAATGATTTTTTGTAATTATTACTTTTTGACTTAAAATGCTATTCTTATATACTCTGTAGTATTTTACTTACATAAAGTTTAGATATTGTGAAATGAAATAGGCACAGAACATTGATTTCATTTGCACTTACATTTGTGTCGTTAACTGGTAAGCGTGCAAGCATACCAACATATTTTTAAGCATATAATGCTAGGTAAACCCACCATCACCACCAATTTATCAGTTTATTCCTAAAGGAAATCTTAACCTTTGTCCCAGGGCTCTTGCCAGCTGTCTGGCACTTGGCACATTCTCAATTTGTGGATTGATCTCTGATAAACATGTATTTACACTCTTGAAGCTGCATAATGCATTCATTCTCAGCGTGGAGGTTCCCAGCTGTTAGATGCTAAGGGTGTTATTTGCGTTCTTAATAATTTCGAAACAGAAAACAGGGCTCAAATGTTTCCTCAAAAACAATTTCAATCCTAGATTGTTCTCTCAGTAGAGGAAGAATTTTCATTTTTACTTCTGTAAGGCAGTGTTGTTGCTATTGTTCAAAAAATTCTAAGAAGCAACAACATCATTGTCTTTCCTGTGGAACACTGTCTGGTCTATAAACAACTAAAAATTAAGTTAGTCCTGCTCAAAAAATGACCATATCATGCTTCCATTGATTGCTTATATTTGGCCCATGATTTTCTTTAACCCATAAAGCCTGTCGCTCTACAGAACATGGAAATAGTGAGAACTTAAAACTGTCAGAACAAGGGGGCTCCTTCAGCAGTTTGCTGATCATACAGATAGGAAATGAAGCTTATGGTCATATGTACTCTCATGTATGAGTCTCTTTCTATGGCAAATGTATAACTCTTTTTGTCAGGTTAACCCCAAACATCTATTTTAAAACTAGTAGTGCAGCACATTTATCTCTTTCCAAATACATATAAAATAAATATATTTCTCTGACCTATGCATAAATTCTTTTCAGCACAAACCTACACATTGATGTGAGATCAAACTGTTCCTAAGCTAGAAAGCTCAGAAGAATTCTTAAAGCATTGCATCCTCCTGAATCTCTAATTCTATATCATAAATGTCTCTTTTATTTAGCCTCTTCTTTTGATGACCCTTGACAGGGCCTTTTTAAAATCTCACTTTAATTCTGATGATATTCTACTAACTTGAAGATGTAATCTAACTTCCAGACTCCTACCCAATATCCTGCTAAAGACATGTACTAATCATATGGCTGTTCTACTTAGAAACTACTATCAGTTGCCTATTATCTACAGCATAATTTCAACCATCTGAACTTGCTATACAGGATGTTGCCCTTTTTTTTTTTTTTTTTTTTT
>NW_016107337.1:2954160-2959639 GCF_001604975.1 Cebus imitator
AGACGGAGTCTCACTCTGACACCCAGACTGGAGTGCAGTGGCACAATCTTGGCTCACTGCAACCTCTGCCTCCCGGGTTCAAGCTACTCTCCTGCCTCAGCCTCCTGAATAGCTGAGATTACAGACAGGTGCCACCACACTGGGCTACTTTTTGTATTTTTTTAGTAGAGATGGGATTTCACTATGTTGGTCAGGCTGGTTTCGAACTCCTGACCTCATGATACGCCCATCTCAGCTTCCCAAAATGCTGGAATTACAGGCATGAGCCACCGCTCCTGGCAGGGATGTTGCATTTTTAAATATTGTGAAACGAAATGAGCACATAGCGCAGAGACTGTTTCCTGCCTCGTCTCTTCTTGCTCCCCTGCTGTTTCACTGTTATAAGAATAATCCATTTTGTTTTATTCCTGGTTTCAAAAGAGACCCTTTTAAAATCTTAGAATGTCCTAAGTGATACAAGTGTCTCTAATACTTAAGGTAGGCCCTCGCAGCATCCCTGAGTTTGTGCCAATAAAATGACTTGGAATGGGGGCGGTGACAACAGAAAAATAAACCCTATGATTAAGTGGTTGATGATTTAAGTCAAATTATGTTAGTACAACCTCTTGACCTTTGGGGTAGAGAGTGGGGCTGGTGATTTCAATGATATGACTAATGATTCAATTAATCATGCCTATGTAATGAAACCCTAATAAAATTCTGGACACTGAGGGTTGGGTAAGATTACTGGTTGATGAACACAATATTGGTCTGAAGGGTGATACGTCCTGATTCTAGGGGTAAAGGTCATGGATGCTCCATATCATTGACTCTCTCAGACCTTGCCCTATGTGTCTCATGTGTCTCTTCATTTGGCTGGTCCTGCTTTGTATCCTTTATACTACAATTACAATTGTAAGTACAGTGCTTTCCTGAGTTCTGTCCATCATTTCAGTGAATTATCAAGCCTCATGGGATCATGGAATTCTTGAATTTGCAGCCAGTTTGTCAGAAGTGTGAATGGTCTGCTTAGAAAACATAGAGTAAAGGTAGGGTGAGGTGCCTCAAGTCTGTAATCCCAGCACTTTGGGAGGCTGAGGCAGTGGATCACCTGAGGTCAGGAGTTCTAGACCAGCCTGGCCGACATAATGAAACCCCATCTCTAATAAAAACAGAAAAAAATAGCTGGGCGTGGTGGCAGGTGCCTGTAATCCCAGCTACTCAGGAGGCTTAAGCAGGAGAATCACTTGAACCCATTTATTCTGTTGCAGTGAGCCGAGATCGCACCATTGCACTCCAACCTGTGCAACAAGAGTGAAACTCCATCTCAAAAAAAAAAAAAAAAAAAAAAAAAAAACAAAAAAAAAAAAAAAAAAAAAAGAAAAGAAAAGAAACAATATAGTAAAATCAATACCTGTATATTAAGATGTTTGAAAAATAATCCATGAGTAAGATGTTATTCCATGGGATATACATATCCTTAATTTCACCAATTACTTCCAGATTATTCTGCAAAATAGCTCCATTAGTTCACAATGCTACCAGTAATGCATGAGTTTTCTCATTTTCCCAACTCCTCACCAGTGCTTCATATTGCTTGGCATGATTTTTACTTTCCCTTCATAGGAAGTTCTCTGGTCCCTTTTAAAGCTTTTGATTGTGCTAGCAGAGGTCATTTTGGTGTGAAAAGCCATGATCATCATTATCTGGAGTCAGCTGCTTCTGGTTCATGCCATTTCTCAGGCTGTTCTTTCGGAATCTGCTCATTAATCCTGCTGCTGTTTCTGTACTTCTCCAATGGCTGTCACACTCTCTTGTAATTCACTAGAGTAGGCTTGAGAAGTAGAGAAGGAGAAAATGATTAAGTATGAATAGGCCTTTGTGAACTTAATGTTTGATTCTGGCCCCAGCACTAACCTAAAGACACCCTACCATACCACTCTGGACCTTTTACTTTGGTACGTGGAAGAGACAACTGAACTATCCAGGATGAATCCAACAAAGTGTAGGGAAACCTCTTTTCCCAAATGCATCTCTTCTTTATATCCCCAGTGAAGCTCCACTTAGGATTCCCTATTTACTCTGTAACCAGATTCAGGTGCTTTCTTGCTTCCCAAGGTTTTTTCAGCTTTTCTGAGTTTGATTATGGGATCTATAGAACCATATTTTCCATCTGTGGCATATCCAAATTTGAATTCAAGGGAAGGAAGTGAGAGGATTTTTTAGCTATATATCTTGTCTGAGATATTTTGATCTTATTATATCTGTTAGTCATTTATAGCCATGATAATTTTCATTGGACCAATATGCTCTTCAAATTACTCTGTAGTTAGAACTCAGTCCATAGTGGGTTATCCATAAATACTTGTGAACTAAAATTGATAACTGTTGAGGTCTCCTTATAAGCCTAAGCAGGAAAATTCTACTTGGGAGCCAAATTTGTATAAAAAGAATAACTCTATGCATAGCCAAGATCACTGACTTTAATATATTAGATCCAAGTTATATAGAGACAGCACACAGTTTCATGGCTTCCTCAGGCTTTTAATTCATGTCTGATGTATATATGTGCCATGTGTTACATAAATATTTATAGGCATTCCAATGGAATCACATCACTTTAAGAATGTTCTGTGAAGTACAGTTTTTTTCTTCAGTACATACACCAAAATTCTGTTTGATTAAAAATATTTGAGCTAAGATAATATTTATATGTGCATTCACTTATAAACTAAAGATTTTATTATTACACATGCAGAAAGCTAGTGTAAATATTTTAAATCTCCAGATAAAATTTTGAATTATAGGTCTATCTTGTCCATGAACTCATGATCTATACTGAAGTGGCTTCAATAACTGCAATAAGTCAGCTTTGTGACTATTACCTGCAACTAACCCAATTTCAACTTAAATAATAAAGGAGAATTTTTCATTTACAAAATGAAAAGGTAGTGAAAGAAGAAATTTAGATAAAGGTTGATGTGGTCTTTGAGTTTATTTCTCTGTGCTTCTTATGGTCCTGAGCTCATCCAGTTGCAAGATTTATATTCTGGTTGAAGGATTACATTTACCTAAAGTTACAAGCTTCCTCTTTCACATCAGGAGTGAGAGGAATGGGAAATACTGCTTCATAGAATAACTGAGAAAAAGTCCTGAGCTTCATTTTATTGGACCATGATGAACCAATCACTGAGGATTGCCGTGAACTTATTTGCTTAGGTCTGGAACCCAGCCCTTCACTGAAACATTGATGTTCAAAGGCAGTTGAGCTTACACTAGTTAGCAATGGTAGAGTCAGATGAGGAAGAATCTCATCAGATTGCCTGTGTGTGCTGGTAGAGGAGATTGTTTCTCATTGAAGAGAGAGGGTACTGTTAGGAAGGTGAGGCAACAGGGAATGCACTGTGGGCAAGCAAGACATGTTCACTTTACTTACTAATTGTTGCTTTTTCTGATTTTCTTCTCCAACTCAGTTGATTCCCACTTGAAACTACCAATAATTTCAAGTCATAGTTCCTAACCTAATCTGATCATATTACTTCCTTTGTCTGAGGCTTTGCATAATTTTCCATTGTTGAAAGAGCCAAATTCATAAGATCTTTCATAGTAATGACCCAACAAAGTATAGGGCTTTATTTCTTTTTGTTTGTTTGTCTTTGTTTTGTTTTGTTTTGTTTCCTTTGAGACAAGAGTCTCACACTGTTGCCCTGGCTGGAGTACAGTGGTGCAATCTCGGCTCACCGAAAACTTCGCCCCCAGGTCCAAGTAATCCTCCTGCCTCAGCCTCCCAAGTAGCTGGGATTATAGGCACCTGCCACCACACCCAGCTAATTTCTTGTATTTTTCAGTAGAGACAAGGTTTTACTAGGCTGGCCAGGCGGGTCACAAACTCTTGATCTTATGATCTGCCCTCCTCAGCCTCCCAAAGTGCTGGGATTACAGGCGTGAGCCACCGCACTCAGCCAGGCTTTTTATTTTATAACCGTTCCTGTAGAACTTTTGCTTTTCTGCATCAGATTAGCCATGAACTCTCACATGCCCACAATTTTATTCGCATTGTGTCTTCAAGCTTCTTTTTCTTTCCAGCTAATAAATTCCCACCTCTTTTCTTGTTGTTGTTTGCCTCTGGTATTACTACGTCTGTGAAGTCTTTCCTGACTCTTCTATGACATTAGGTACTCCCTCCTTTATGCTTCCAACATTTTTTTTATCATTTCATAAAGTTCTTTCACGGCTCCTACAAATTTTTTCTAATGAGATTAGTTTGCTTCTACATATGATTTATTCATGTATTCTAGTCACTTTATGTAATATTACCATATCTATTTGGCATGCATAATGTACTTTGAAAAAACATGTAAATAAATAAATAGACATTACATTTTCTACATGATTAAGAATTCCTAACCTCACTTCATTCTTTATAGACCTGTATGGGTGGTAGGTGTGTTAGATAATATATTAGCTGTAGATGAAAGGCCAGCTACTGGCATTTATTTGCTGCTCTTAAGAAGTTGCAGTGATCCATTATAGACCAAAATCGGCTAAGACTCTCAGACTAAACTGATGGACAATCATTATAAATAAGTCTAGTTTATTAATGCATGATAAAGGTAACACTGCATTGGCTATAATATGTGCCACGTTTGTTAGCATACATAAAATGTAAAGAGAACTATTTAGCACATTTGGTTATTTAACAAAAGTATTAAATGTATTTAAGTTGTTATATTTATACTTTTATTATCGATGTATTATCTATTAGTTTAATCAAATAATAAAAAGTATAAATGTAGCAACTTATTTGTTTATAAATAAGTTATACTACATTTATACTTTTTATTATTTGATTAAACTAATGGGAGTGTCCAGAAAAACAAAACTATATTTAATATATCTCATACAGGCAACATAATACCGTAAGTGTTCACAAATTATTTATTGAAACAAATGCACACACACACACACACACACACAAAACTATTTTTTTTTAATAAGTGGGAAAACAACCATCTAAAATATTCTTATCTATGAAATGGTATAAGATATGAAAAGGATTGTTGGACATAACTATAACTAAATGAGAGTTAAAAGACACAAATCAGTGAATTATTGAATAACAAACAAAGATTTTTTAAAAATTGTATTCAGTTATTTTAGCCATACTAAGACAGTTTTTCAATTGTTTCTGGAAACTCTAAATGTAAGAGAAATGAAAATATTAAGATATGACCCACACCCAATACTTTGGGAGGCCAAAGCAGGTGGATCACCTGAGGTTGGGAGTTCCAGACCAGCCTGGCTAACATGGAGAAACCCTGTCTGTACCAAAAATACAAAAAGTTAGCCTGGTGTGGTGGTGAGCACCTGTAGTCCCAACTACACAGGAGGCTGAGGTAGGAGAATCACTTGAACCAGGGAGGCGGAGGTTGCGGTGAGCTGAGATTATGCCATTGAACTCCAACCTGGATAATAAAAGCGAAACTCCATCTCAAAAAAA
>NW_016107337.1:2959649-2963200 GCF_001604975.1 Cebus imitator
AAAAAAAAAGAAAGAAAAAGAGAAAAGATATAGCCCACAAATATTATAGGGCAACAAATATTGTTTTAATGCTGTGTTTAGCCACGTATTCCCCCTAAAAAAAACTGAAAAAGGAAAAGAAAATTAAATTGGATTAAAACCACTTGCTTAAAGCTAAGCTAGGATGAGAAAGGTAATCTATGAGTGTATACATAATGCAAGAGATATCTTTTTTTAGTTATCATCAAAAGACTGAAAAATTCCATTTTTTATTATTACAATTTTATTCAACCAAGAAAAGGAAAATAGGGCTATAGAAAACCAAGGAGTACATAGGTGCAAACTTTTTTATGGGAAGTACAATTTCAAAACAAGGCATTTTATTGTGTAGCTGTATTTTTACAGTTTTATAAGAGAAAATGTGTGCTCATTCACTTTTTTTCTTATTCCCCAAACTAACCAAAGAAATTAAGAACTCACAGAAGACATATAGTTCTATAAATTTTTAGTTGCAAGCTTACATTAAACTTAGAATACTTCCCTCTGGACTATGTTTTATAATCTTGATAAAATGATCTAAATGGTCCCACAGTGATGATGTGAGTTTCTATAAAACAGGTTAATATATCCATAACAGTGTACTCCTACATTCTCTAATAGCATGAGTATGGCTAATCTATTTTTATTGAAATTATTTAATTTTGGAGGCCTGGGTTAATACTTTCTTGCCTCAGGAGGATAATATGACATTTATGCTCAGGAACAAAAAAATGATAAATTTAGTCATTGGAGTCATCCTTTACATAACCATGCATTACCTTTTAGTCCCTGTGTTGCTTATCAGAGCCTTAAGTTATTTGTCTACAAAACAAACATATCCTGAATTTACAGACTCTTTTGTCCATGCTGTTCTGTGCTTTTGTACATGAACTTACAATATGAATCAAAGAAGGTAATTTATTCAATAGATATATATTTATTAAGTGCTATATGCCAAGCTCTGGGCTTCTTTCAGGGAAACCATGATCAACAATGGAGACAAGAATTCTGCTTTCACAGTCCTTAGGTCCAGATGAGTCACCACACAAGAAAGTTGGCAATTATAATAGAGTGTGATAAGCTAAATGTGATGATAGAATTGATCACGTTAAAGACTTAGTAAAGTCAGCAGCAACTTGCAGGTGGAGGGCAGAACAACCAGTTCAGAAAAACTGATGTTCTGTCTTATTATAGCACTGGTTCTCTACAGAGGATTATTTGTCTCTCCCGATCCCCAAAAGAAAAACATACTAACAAATGAACATGATATTTGGCAATATCTGGGGACATGCTTAACTATCATGACTTGGGAGTTACAACTATCTATTGGGAAGAGACAAGAGAAGCTGGAGCCCCTCACCACTCACTCCAAAAGTCATTTTCCTTAAAATGACAATAATGGTTACTCTGAGAAATCTTACACTAAAGCGAGTATACAAAACTATGAAAGTAGAAGCATATTTTTGCCACCAATAAAATGTACAATTACTAAGTACTATATAGGGAGGTAACTTGTTTTAATAGATACTTAAGCACCTTAATTTTTATTACTACAGTGTAAATAAAGGCATCAAGAACATTTTGTTTGTCTATTTGGTTTCTCCTGTCCTCATATACTCCAGTTTCTTCTTCCAGAATAAATTTAAAGTGGTCATAAACATTTCTAGGTGATTCACTTTATACCTTGTCTGTGACCTTAAAAAATAATATG
The DNA here is from genome assembly GCF_001604975.1 of Cebus imitator. Classification (NCBI taxonomy): domain Eukaryota; kingdom Metazoa; phylum Chordata; class Mammalia; order Primates; family Cebidae; genus Cebus; species Cebus imitator. The sequence goes on from NW_016107337.1 coordinate 2,961,379, forward strand.
TTGAAATTTCTTCTGTGAATTATATCTGCTAAACCTAAGACTCTCTTGGTGTTATTTGCATAGTTCTACTAAAGTGATCATTGAACAAACATCCCTCAGTAGGGCCTCATGTCTTGACTATTTAACATCTTTTCATCCAAATCAACATGCCCAAAGGTGTTCTGTTCTCTTCAATCAAATTCATAACGATCACTTTTTCCTTCTATTTAGCTTTCAGCTGCTTGCTTGGTGTCACTAGCTATTTCTTGCAGTCATTGTACAGTCTTGTAAAGTACTTTGAGAGAGGCATTTGAATGATAAAGTACTGTACATGTAAAAGTGATTGTTGGTTTTGTTGTGTGTTTCCTGCTGGGCTCTGAACATGATAGAATGCCTAGCTTGGAGCTGCCAGTTATCCCTGCCAATCATCAGCCATATTTTATCTCTGTCTTGTAATACCATCAAATTATGGCAGTTGCAATAGTTATTTTTTATAAAATACTTTCAATGGCTGATTTTAATTGTCATTCACATTTCTTTCTGTTATGAAAGAGTGTAAGTCTATAGACCCATTAACAACACGAAGTAATATTTTTAAAAATGAGAGTCATATTTCTGACCTTAATGTATTTCATTCATTTATTTTTAGGTCAACAACTAAAAGAAAGGGGTATCAATTTTAGAAAAAATAGAAAGTTTTAAATTCTGTATATATTTTAAAATAGTAAATGCAAAATATTTCTTTGGATACTAAGAAATATTTAAAAATAAACTGTCTCTTGTCAAACTGAATTGGCTTTGATCTGGACATTAGGAAGCTACTTCTTTCAGGGGCTTTTTCATGGCATGGAATGCAGATGCAGAAAATCTCCACATCTCTGCAAGATTGCATGTCAGCAGAAAATTGGCAAAATCAGCAGTAGTGAGGGGCAAATTGTGTGAAGAAATAGAGGGGATGACAAAACTGAGGTTGATAAGTCTTGCTACCTGATATTGCATAGAACATTGAAACTTGTGCTAAGGAGTTTAGACTTTTCTCTGAAAATCTAACGGTATTATTTAAGGATTAAAAAATGAATCAGGACATCTGCCAAGATGGCCGAATAAGAACAGCTTCGGAGCACAACTCCCAGTGAGAGAGATGCAGAAGACGAGTGCTCTCCCCATTTCCAACCTAGGTACCAGGTTTATTTCAATGGGAATAGCTGGACAGTAGGTGTTGCCCAGGGAGGGTGAACGAAGGCAGGGTGGGGTGCTGCCCCACCTGGAAAGTGCAACCAACTGAAAGATCAGGGACTTTACCCCCTCAGCACTCTGGGTCAGATAGGATACTTCTCCCATGTCCTTTGCAACCCACAATCTAGGAGAATGTCATTGGGCTGAGAAGCACCATGAGTTGCCAGAGCAGATCTGAGAGAGAGCTCTGGCTGGCCTGGCACCACGAGTTGTCAGCGCAAAACTGGGCAGAGGTTTTGGCTAGCACTGAGAGCACCTGTGGGATGCCTTGAAAGAGGGGGAGCTGAAAGCAGAGAGACAGGTGATATGGCTTGGCAGATCCCACCCCCACAAAGACCAGCAAACTGAAACCCTCTTGCTTGAGAGTTTTGCAGCCAGCACATCAGTTGGAGCTTGACCCAAGACAATCAAGCTTGGTGGGAGGAAGGGCAACCACCATTGGAAGGATTGTCTAATCTCACCTGTGTAAACAAAAGCCAAAGAAACCCTACACAGCAGCCGGCTGAGTCTGAGACAGCCAGCAGTGTCTCTGCAGGCAGACAATGGACAGAAAGCATCCTCAAGCCACTCCCTGACCTCTGTATAACCAAAAATAAAACCAAAAAAA
>NW_016107337.1:2963675-2972845 GCF_001604975.1 Cebus imitator
CTGATCACACAGAAGAAAGGATATCAGAGATTGAAGATCAACTCAATTAAACAAAATGAGAAGGCAAGATTAGAGAAAAAAGAGTGAAAAGTAATGAACAAAGCCTCCAAGTAATATGGGATTATGCAAAAAGACCTAATCTGCATTTGATTGGTGTACCTCAAGGTGATGAGGAGAATGAATCCAAGCTGGCAAACCTCAAACATGTTCAGGACATTATCCAGGAGAACTTCCCCAACCTAACAAGGCAATCCAACATTCAAATACAGTAAATACAGAGAATACCACAAAGATATTCCTCAGGAAGAGCAACCCAAAGGCACATAATTATCAGATTCACCAGGGTTGCAACAAAGGAAAAAAAACTACAGGCAGCCAGAGAGAAAGGTCCGACCACCCACAAAGGGAAGCCCATCAGACTCACAGCAAATCTCTCAGCAGAAACCCTACAAGCCAGAAGAGAGTGGGGGCCAATATTCAACATCCTTAAAGAAAATAACTTTCAACCGAGATTTTCATATCCAGCCAAACTAAGATTCATAAGTGAAGGAGGAATAAAATGCTTTACAGACAAGCAATTTCTGAGAGATTTCATCACCACCAGACCTGCATTACAAGAGCTCCTGAAGGGAGCACTAAACATGGAAAGTAACAACCAGTACCAACCACTGCAAAAACTTACCAAATGGTAAAGACCAACAACATAATGAAGAAAATGTGTCACCTAACAGGCAAAACAACCAGCCAGTAACAAAATGGCAATATCAAAATCACACATAACAATATTAATGTTAAATGTAAATGGCTTAAATGCCCCAATCAAAAGACACAGACTGGCAAACTTGATAAAAGGTCAAGACTCATTGATATGCTGTATTCAGGAGACACATCTTATGTGCAAAGACACACATAGATTCAAAATAAAAGTATGGAAGAAGATTTACCAAGCAAATGGAGAGAAAAAAAAAAAAAAAAAAAAAGGCAGGGTTTGCAATCCTGATTAAACGGACTTTAAACCAACAAAGATAAAAGAGACAAGGGCATTACATAATGGTAAAGGGATCAATGCAACAAGTACAGCTAACGATCCTAAATATATATGCACCCAATACAGGAGCACCCAGATACATAAAGCAAGTTCTTAATGACCTACAAAGAGACATAGACTCCCACGCAATAATAGTGGGAGACTTTAACACTCCACTGTCAATATTAGATGATCAATGAGACAGAAAATCAACAAGGATATCCAGGACTTGAATGCAGATCTGGACCAAGCAGACCTAATACACATCTACAGAACTCTTCTCTCCAAATCCAAAGAATATACATTCTTAGCACCACATTGCTCTTACTCTAAAATTGATCATGTAATTGGAAGTAAATATCTCCTCAGCAAATACAAAAGAATGGAAATTTTAACAAATGTTCTCTCAGACCACAATGCAATCAAATTAGAACTCAGAATTAAGAAATTCACTCAAAACTGCACAACTATATGGAAACTAAACAACTGGCTCTTGAATGCCAAATCATGAGCAAACTGCCATTCACAATTGCTACGAAGAGAATAAAATAGTTAGGAATAAATCTAACAAAGGATGTAAAGGACCTTGTCAAGGAGAACTACAATCCACTGCTCAAGGAAATAAGAGATTATATGTCATATTTAAATAATTGTAAGAATGTATATGTGACATTTCATTTAATAAAATAGGTACATATATATATATATATATATATAGAGAGAGAGAGAGAGAGAGAGAGAGAGACAGAGAGAGAGGATGATATTTATTCATTGTACAAATATTTATTGAGCACAAGTACTGTTTTAAGTGTTAGGGTTACAGCAGAAAACAAAACAGGAAACTCCTGCCTTAATTGAGCTGGCATTCTAGTGAGATGTGCTACAAACAAGTTGAATAAGTATAGCATACAAAATTTTTACAAATGAATAAATATATCGTACATAAATAAATAATAATAAATGCCCAGAGAGAGAAAAAAAAGATAGGAATGGAGCTAGGCCTTGTGTAGGCAGGGGTTTTCAGTCTAGATAATAAGCCTAGATTAAGATGTACAGACAAGTTAGCATTTGACCAAGTCCTGAAGGCAGAGAGGGAGCAAATAATGTTGGTGAGAAAAGTGTCCTAGACAGAGAAAGTAACACATGGAAATTTTCTGAGGCGGAAGCATGTATGGCTAGCTATGAATAGGAAGAAAACTTGTTTACGCTGCTGAGATAGAAAACCATTAGAAGCTTATGAGAAGACGAATGAAATATTCTGTCCTGTGTATTAATAGAATTACTCTGCTCTTTTAGTAAAAACAGACTGAAGACAGTCACACTCAAAAGCAGAGAGAACAGTTGAGGTTACTGCAATAGTCCAGACAAGAGCAAGTAGCAAGTGTTGGCTTGAACGAGGGAGGTGGTAAAAAGAGGTCAGATTGCACCTATGGTTTTAAGTTTGGCCTAAAAGAAATTGCTAATGATCAGATGTAGATTTAAGGAAAAAAAGTAAGATTAAAATAGTGTCCACATTTTTAGTTTTAATGACTCTAAAACTGTAATTGTCATCTATTAATATGGGTAAGATTGCAGCGAGATGTTTTGATGAACAGAAGTATAGTTTAGCACATGTTAATAGTGTAAATTCTCTTAAATACTATTCAGCATTTAAATATTAACACTTATTAATATCAAATAATCATAAGTCTGAAATGAGATATAAGTATAGAGATGATACTTATAAACATGGCAATAGAGGCAATTATAAAAGAGCTGAGTGTAACTAGAAAAAAGTAAGGGTAAAATTAATTTCTGGGGCTTTCTGTTAAGTGTAGAAAACTACAAAGGAATTGCTACTTTACTAAGAAAAGTTTTTGTACATTTTATGGAAAAATGTGCATCATTTTTCAAGCGGAGGTAAAATTAGAAACGTAAGCCACTCTTAGACTGTTCTCACTAAATGTTTTGAGTAAATGAATAAATTAATAACATAATTATCAAAAATTAGTAATAATGACGTATTTGATTTAAACACCAAAGAATTCTTGACTTCTGTCTCTCCTTCTTACTACTGTCATGATCTGATCTCCTGGTAAGTCAAGCATAATCATAGGAAAATTAATAATGCATTTATTGCTTTTCTCTCTAGTCACATGTTTGTCACCATCATAAACAAGTCCATAATAATCAGAGTCATGTTATCTAATTGTCTCTTCATTTTCCTCTTTGACCTCCTTGATGTTAGCAGCTTTCACCTTTATTCTTCCACAACCACCTATTATTAGGGTCACATTTTGGATATTGCCATCACCGAGAGCTGTTTCTCTTTCAAAAGTTCTTAACTCCAATATCCCGTTCTAGGACAAAAATTCATTAATAAAAATCTAATAATGAAATAAACCAAAAGTGTTCCTTTTGCCTGTATATACAATTTTTAAAAAATGAAAGCAAACATGGGTGGTTTTATAAATAGATTTATATCCAGACTGATATAATATAGTTGTGTTTTCAATATGTCACAATTATGATGATTTTCATTGTTAGTATTATTTATTGTTATTGTTGTTAATGTAGCTAAAGTACTGTGGCCAAATCTATGAAATAGTTTTTCTGCCCCATGATTTTTCAGTATTATCCAGTTTATAGTTTTACAGTTCCTTCTGCTTAGCTATTAGAGCTTACAGGGTAGAACCAGAACCACATTTATAAAAGCAGTTTGAAACTCAGGTCACAATGATACTGTGATGCAGTCTTTGAGTCAGTATGGGGCCAAGTTCAGTTCATTGTAAAACTATGTCTGTGTTGTCATAGTTTGGTAGCAGTCTATTTAAGGTTGTAGTTTTCCAATAATTTCTTCAGCTTTTTTTCATAAGCTGGGTATCTTCACTCAACTCTTCTTCAAACCGTGAGCCTCACCATGTTCTCCTGTCTGGCGTCATCACAGAAAGATTAAACTGTCTGATCTGGCATCTTGCAGACTAGTGGTCTTCATGCTATGACTGTTTTTTATTTCTTTCCCTTTTGTTTACATTGAAATAGATATTCTCTTGTATTTTAGCCAAACTAATTTTTTATTCATTTTTATCTTTTGAGAGAGTACCTACCCTTGTTACTTGTTTGAAAGTTCAAGGGTACTTTATACTTGCAATATTTATGGATTATTTATTAGCTACTCAGCAAATAATAGCTGTTCTTCTTTCTTAGAAAGATATTTCCATGTAGTGTGTGCAAAACAATTTCAACAATAGTGGAACAGTAAATTCATCAAGGTTGTCAGAAATTTTTTATTTAACATGATATTCATCAGTATCACTCACTACCATCACATTTAATCACAATCTATATAAAACAGCAGTTATAATAGATACCTCTACGACAATATTCTGGTGTGCAGTTTTCAAGGAACTTGCATGATTCTTAAAAAGATATTAGAGCAAAACTACCAAGATAATTAATTGTTTAGTAAATTAAAATGATTAAATTCCAAATAAATGAAAGCTAATTTCAAAACTATTTTTGAAAGACAAACCATTTTCTTCATATTTAAAGCAAACAAGATTAATTCAGTAGTTACGTAACTGGGTTTTGTTCCTATCAAGTACCTTCCAAGTTACTTAATTGATGCAAATTTTAGTTAATTACACCTTGATTAATTTATTCTCTCTTACATTGAATAAGTCGTATTTCTCCAGAATTCACTTTCAGTTTCCCTCTCACAACAGGGAAACAAAATTTCATTTGGACATTATTAATTTTCATTTGTACCATGCTTTTCTGATAATAAATTTGTTAGAATAATAAATAACATTTTCTGAAGTATTCTAGTTTCACATTAGTGCCCCTTGCCTTTTTCCAGCACAGGAAAGCTTGATGATTTTTAAAAACAAGCACTCAAGTAAAAATAGAGTATTTGACATGGGAAGAAAATTGCCATGAATCTCAAATATTTTAAGATATATTGCTGTCACACAAGATCACCTCTATAAACATCATTCTCCTTGTGTTATCCCAAAGTATTTTCTATATAAATTATATACTGTCAAACTTACATCATATTTCATGCCCTAAAAGCCTTTGACAGATTTTACAGCTGTAATAAATAACAATCAGAAGATACTGCTGAAAATATTAAACTACAAATTTAACTGTTTAACTAATATACTACCATTTGGAGACTAATCCTCTATCTTGTCTTAGTTATTATTTTGGTAAAAGCAGATTTTTTGTGTGTGTATGTATGAACTGAGAATAATCTGAGATTTATTCATGCTTAGTTTCTATGATTCTATTGCTCTCAAGGTAACTATCAAAAATCTTTCGTATTCAGAATTACTATTAAAAGAAGAAGTTCATTTTCCTTTTGAGAAACATAACTTTTATTGTTTGACATTTAACAATGTCAGAAATTTTGCATGTAAAATATATGGCAGTCTGGTGATATACCACTGCTAACACTATGTATAGTGCCACTTCATTTTCTTAAAGTTAAAACCAACTGACTACTAAAGTTAGATAAATGGAGTAACACAAAAATGTTGGGATGAGCATTAAGGAAAAAAAATAGCATTTTTCTTTTGTGTCAGTTGATTCCTCATCTACTATACACTTGCCAGATTTTTATTAGTTGAGTTGTGAAAAATAGGTCCTCCATCATCTTTATTCACTAGAATATAGCATTTCCTAGTGTGTCTTCTAGAGAGTTTGAAATCCTTGGATATATTAACAGTATCCATATTCACTTAAATATCAAATTCCTTTGTGTAAAAAAATCATGAGAAGTTAGTTATCCTCAAGAATGCTTTTGTAAATATGCCCTAAGGTGGTAAATACGTTTATTTACTTTCTTCCCTTTCCTATCTTACATGCTAAAACATCCTATTAACAAGTTTGTTCTGGGTTAGAAACACATGCTTCCTCATCAATTCATCCTCAGAAATCATTTTGTATGGTAAGAGTAGAAGTTTCACATCTCAAATTTGAAATTGAGCTATTAGTCTGATTCTATAAAAGAGAGTTATGCAAATAATAAAATATTATTGTAGTATCTATGAAGCAGTAGATGATTTTACTTTTTCCTCTTGTCTCTGATAAAATTCTCTGATATTCTGCATTTTTATTCTATATTTATTTATTCAGCAGACATTCATTTGCAAGTTTTATAGTTAAGCACTGTGTAAAGTTAGAGTGATGTGGGCACAAAGGTGATTAAAGTAACAGCTTATTTCATAAGGAACTCCAATTTTAGTGGAAAAGATAGACTTTTAAACAAACAAACAAAATAAAAACCCAAATGCAAAATCAATGCATGCTTTAATAGGGTTGTGAAAGATTATAGAGAACAAAAAAAGGTGGGGCTAAAGTAGGCCTACTGTGAAAATAACTCATTTTAAGGTTATCCTTACCCAGCAACTATAATGTTTGGAGGTATAGCAAGTTATGATTTACTTGCTTAAAAATATAAATTATTTACCCATATTAAAAAAAAATTAAGTTGCTTGCAGAACACTGATTGTCAGGAAAACTAAAAATGAACTTTATATATATTTTTTTCTGCTGTAAGATTGGGGCAATCATATGGAGTTTAAAACAACGCTTGCTTTGGAGCTTGAAATATATTCTAGGATTACATCCAGATATAAGTAGATTCAATATTTGGAATTTAAACAATGTTTAAAATAAAATGAAGAAATACTAAACCAAAAAATATGGAGTAGACCCATTTCCTTCAAGATAAGCACAATGATAAACTCTGTTTGTAGTGCATGTGGCAATCAAGAGAGAGCACTGAAAACTGGAAAGTGGAAGGCAAACAGGTTTGGGAGCATAAGATCCAAGAAACAGCACAATGACAAAGAATCAAATATTCTCTTACTCCGTAGAAGAAATGCACAGACATTTATCATTTCCCACCCCCCACAGCTACCAATAGAAGAAAACCCAAGTAAGATCTGAAAATCAAAGTGAATGAATTCATGGAGATGGAGAGTAGAAGGATGGTTATCAGAAGCTGGGAAGGATGATAGGGGTGGTGGGGGACATGAGAATGGCTAATGAGTACAAACAAATAGTACAAATATGACCTACTATTTGATAGCACAACACGATGACTATAGTCAATAAGTTTCATTGTAGATTTGAGATAACTAAAAGATAATTGGATTGTTTGAAACACAAAGCATAAATGCTTGAGAGGATGGATACTCCATTCTCTATGATGTGACTATTATATATTCCATGCCTGTATCAAAACATTTCATGTACTTCATATAGATATAAACCTTCTATCTACCAACAAAAAATGAAAAACAAACAAACAAAAATAACAACAAAAAGAAGACAACCCACATAAGCTCATTTTCCTCCTGGACTGAACAGCAATTTCTGTGGCAACCTCAAGCAAGTGTGACATTGATAAGCAAGATAATTGGTACCCTGCCAAAAACAAGCAGCCAGAGGAAGCACTCAGCAAAGAAACAAAAGGCAAAAAGAACCAAAGGGAAAATATAAAACTTAAATAACTAAATAAATAAATACTTATTGGATGGGTTCTATAGCAATCTAAAGTATCAAGTAAAAAAACTTGAGATGATAAAATTTCAATAAATCAAATCTCGGTAGTAGAAAGTAAATATCTAGTAATGGATTGCTGTGTCCAATGGTATTTCTTGTTCTAGATCTTTGAGGAATCTCTATAACATTTTCCACAATGGTTGAATTAACTTACATTCCCATCAAGAGTGTAAAAGCATTCTTATTTCTCCATAACCTTGCAAGCATCTGTTGTTTCATGATTTTTTAATAATCACCATTCTGACTGGCATGAGATGGTATCTCATTGTGGTTTTGATTTGAATTTCTCTAATGATCCATGATGTTGAGCACTTTTTTATGTGTTTCTTGGCCACATGAATATCTTCTTTTGAGAAGTGTTTGTTCATGTCCTTTGACCAGCAATCCCATTACTGGGTATATAAACAAAGGAATATAAATTATTCTGTTACAAAGATATATGCATGTGTATGTTCATTGTAGCACTATTCACAATAGCAAAGGCATTAAATCAACCCAAATGCCCATCAATGATAGACTGAATAAGGAAAATGTGGTACATATACACCATGGAATAATATGCAGCCATAAAAGGGAACAAGATCATCTCCTTTGCAGGGACGTGGGTAGACCTGGAAGCCATTTTCCTTGGCAAACTAACACAGGAAGAGAAAACCAAACACTGCTTGTTTTCACTTATAAGTAGGAGCTTAACAATGAGAACACATGATAGGTGCAGCAAACCACCATGGTGCACATTTACCTATGTAACAAACATGCACATTCTGTAAATATACCCCAGAACTTAAAATAAAAATTAAAATTTAAAAAAGTAAATAGACCACCACAACAACAACAACAATAAAATGAACAGAGACTCAGGAACTGTAAGACAAGAACAAAAGATCCAAAAGCTCTATCAGAAGAGTCCCATAAAGAGAAAACTAAGCAAGGCTAAAATGTCTTCATTATCATATACATAATAACAGAAATCTTCCCAAATTTGGTGCAAAATAACTGAAACTGAAAAATGTCCATATGATATATGCCAAAAGAAATCCATGTCAAGATAACATGATACTTCAACTTAAAGAAAATACTAATAACAAAGAAAAAGTAAAGCAGTAAGAGAGAAGTGTTCATTTATTTATAGGGGAACATAACAAATTTCTCAGCAGAAATAATGGAAGCCAGAAGTAAGTGGCACATTGTTTTTCAAGTGCTGAAAGAAGGTAACTTCAATTAGAAAATCTACCCAACAAAACTATCCTCAGACTAGACAAGAAAAATGTGGCACATATACACATGGAATGCTATGCAGCCATAAAAAATGACGAGTTTGTGTCCTTTGTAGGGGCATGGATGGACCTGGAAACCATCATTCTCAGCAACAAAAAATCAAACACCACATGTTCACACTCATAGGTGAGTGTTGAACAATGAGAACACATGGACACAGGGAGGGGAGCATCACACGCTGAGGTCTGTTCGGGGGGACTAGAGGAGGGAGAGTGGCGGATAGGGAGTTGGGGAGGGATAACATGGGAAGTAATGCCAGATACAGGTGATGGGGATGGAGGCAGCAAACCACACTGCCATGTATGTACCTATG
>NW_016107337.1:2973077-2982545 GCF_001604975.1 Cebus imitator
AAAAAAAAAAAAAAAAAAAAAAAAAAAAAAAAAAAAAAAACAGAAATATAGGCACATAAAAACACTGTCCTTTCCCATAGAGGTTTTGTAAATCACATTGGGTGATTAAAATACATGTTCTTTCCACAAAGGTTTTGTAAATATTTGGTGATTAAAAAAATAACATCTGACACTCAAAACAATAATATTTATAAGTGGTAAAATAAAGGACATTGATAGAAGAGAGAATTCCACACACCATTCAGAGTGGTATATAGTTAATACCAATATATGGTTATAAGTTACATACACATATTGTAATACTCAAAGCAATCACTGTGGAAACTCTATAAAAAGATACACTCAAAAACACCAAATGTAGATAAAATTCTTTAAAAGTTTAGGTAGCTGGGGAAAAGCAAGACAATAGTAACAGGAAAATGAAGCCAAAGAAAAGAGGTACAAAATAAAATAATAAAATGGCAGACTTAAGTGCTAACATAGCAATAATTATCTTAAATGTATATAGTCTAATACTCCCATCAAAAGACAGGTTGGCAGAGTAAATAAAAAAAGACCCAAATATATGCTGTGTTCAATAAACTCAATTTAAATTTAATAATATTGGTTGCTTGACAGTAAAAGGATAGAAAAAGATTTACTATTCAAACATTAATCAAAAGAAAGCAAGAGTGGCAGTTGCATTACTATCATTAAAAGTAGATTTAAGAGCAAAGAAAATAACCAGAAACTGAGAGACACTATTTCCTCAGGATAAAGGGAACAGTAAGACATAATGATCTTAAATATTTAAACCTTGATCAACAAAGTTCCAAGGCAAATAAAACAAAACCTAGTAGAACTGAAAGGAGAAACAGCAGTTGTAGTTGGGGATTTCAGCATCCTCCTTCCAGCAACTCAAACAGGCACACCTCTTTTTATTGTGTTTTGCTTTATTGAGCTTTGCAGACGTTGATGGTTTATTTACTTATTTTTAACAAACTGAAGGTTTGTGGCAATGTTGTGTTGAACAAGTCTATTGGCACCACTTTTCCAATAGCACGTGCTCACTTTGTGTCTTTGTGTTACATATTTTGGTAAGTCTGCGAATGTTGTAGATGTTTTCATTAGTATTATATCTGTTATAGTGATCTGTGATCAGTGATCTTTGATGTTACCATTGTAATTATTTTCAGACAACATAATCTGTGCCCATATAAGAAGGCAAACTTAAAAAAAATATAGAGAAATGTTGTGCATGTTATGAGCGCTTCACCAACTGGCTATTCCCACATCTCTCTTCCTCTTTTTGGTCCTCTCTATTCCCTGAGGCACAACAATATTGACATTTGAATAATTAATAACCCTACCATGGCCTCTAAGTGTTCAAGTGAAAAAAAGAATTGCATGTCTCTCACTTTAAATCGAAGGCTAGTGATTAACCTTTGTGAGGAAGACATGTTGAAACTAAATAAGCCTTAAGCTAAACCCCCTGTGCCAAACAGTTAGCTGAGTTGTGAATGCAAAGGAAAAGTTCTTGAAGGAAATTAAAAGAGCTACTTCAGTGAACACAAGAATAATTTTTTAGAAGTGAAACAGCCTGATTGCAGATACAGAGAAAGTTTGAGTGGTCTATACAGAAATCAAACCAGCAACAGCATTCCCTTAAGCCAAAGCCTAACCTACAGCAAGGCCTTAATGCTCTTCAACTTCATGAAGGCTGAGAGAGATGAGGAAGCTGGAGAAGAGGCTACAAGGCATCATAGGTTGGTTCATCACTTTTAATGAAATAAGTCATCTCAGTAACAGAAAAGTAAAGTGAAACAGCAAGTGCAAATGTAAAAGCTGCAGCCAGTTATTTATAAGGTCGGGTTAAAATAATTAATGAAAGAACAATATATTTAAATGTAAACACTAAACAATATATTTTCAATGTAAACCAAACCACCTTATACTGGAAGAAGATGCCATCTAGGGTCAAGACTCTAGTGAAGGAAATAACTACAGATGTAGTAGAAATCACCAAAAAAACCTAGAATTAGGAATGGAGCCTGAAGATGTGGAAGAGTTGCTACTATTTGTTTATTTTGAATGAGCAAAAAAAGTGGTTTCTTAAGATAGAATCTGCTCCAGATAAAGATGCTGTGAACACTGTTGACGTGACAACAAAGAATTTAGGATATTACATAAACTTAGCTGAGACAGCCGTGGCAGAATTTGGGAGAATTGACTAATCTTGAAAGAAGTTCCGTGGTTAAAATGCTATCAAACAGCACTGCATGCTACAGAGAAATCTTTCATCAATGGAAGACTCAATTGAGGCGGCAAATTCCACTGTTGTCTTATTTTGAGAAACTGTCACAGCCACCCTAACCTTCAGCAACCGCCACCCTGATTAGGCAGCAACCATCAATTTTGAGGCAAAAACCAACACTAACAAAAAGATTATAACTCACTGAAGGCTCAGATTATAATTAACATTTTTTAACAATAACTAATTTTAAAATTAAGGCCTATGAATTATTTTTAGGCATAATGCTATTGCAAACAATAGATTACACTATAGTGTAAACATTACTTTTATGTGCACTAGAAAAAATGTGAATAATTTCTTGTGATATCTATCTTTCTGTAGTGATGTGGAACAGAACCTGCAATATTTGCAAGATATATGAATATCAGAATTCAACAAAAAAAAGGATAATACAATTATCAAATGGCTAAAGACAGGCAGAAACGTACTGATTAAAATGGGCAAAAGCACATGAACATATGTTCAACATCATTAGCAGTCAAGAAAATGCAAACTAACACCAAAATGAGATATAATCTACACAACCCTCATAATGGCTCTAATAAAATAGTAGTAACAATATCAAGTACTGGTGAAGATTTAAACTGGTTAATTATGCATTGTTGTTGGTACTGTTAAATGGTCAAGCAACACTGGAAAATAATTTGGCAGTCAGTTTTTTCTAAAAACTAAACATAATGCTAATTATGTACTCAGCAATTTTACTCTTGGGCATTTATCCCAGAGAAATGAAAATTTATGCCCACACAAAAACATATTTAGATGATTTTTTTTTGGTCTAATAGGCTAATGCTTTGAAACAATCCAAATTTCTTAATGGTTGAATGGCTAAGGAAACTGGTATATCCATGCCAGCAATAAAAAGAAGAGAACAAAATAACTTGTATGAATATCAAGGAAATTATATTGGATGTAAAAAAGTCAATGCAAAAGATTATATACTGGAGGGTTACATTTATATAACCATCTTGAAATGACAAAATTATACACGTGGAGAACAGATTTGTGGTTATCAGGGATTAAGATGGAAAGGTGTGTTGGAAAAATGTGTGTGATTAAAAAGGAAAATAAAAAAGATCCTTATGCTGTTAATCTTATTTATTGTTTTCACTATGGTATCGGATATATGAGACTGAACAAGTGATAAAATTGTATGCAATTTAATTCTCATCTACACATACCCTCTCCCCACACACAGACACAACTACAACTAAAAGTGGGGAAACCAAATTAGCACCGATGAATTGTATGAATGTCAATATGCTGATTGGGATATTATACTACAAATATTTGCAAAATATTTAGAGGGAAACCAGGCAAAGTATACAGAAATCTCTCTGTATTATTTCTTACAACTACATTTGAATCTATAATTACCCCAATAAATAATTTAATTAAAAATGTAATAAAGCCTCACTGTAGAACTTGGAAGAAGAAGGACTTCAAAAGTTCTTACATCATCTGCTTAACTTCATCTTCTTCACTGTTGGATAATAAGCACTCATTAAATTGAAATTGCATGACAATTCCACACCCTCGCCCATCTCTGGATTACTGAAATGTATTATAGACTTTGTCACCCAGTAAGTGCTCAAGAAATATTTAATAAATAAATTAAGTAGAATTGTCATGAGAACACTTCTTTCGTTTTATCATTCTTTTTATTCTATGAAATAATTGGAATTCTTTTAGAGATCAATAAAATAATATTTAAATATACCATACATATTTTTGTAACACACGTACCAGTAAGTAAATTTTACAGCTTTTTTCACTTGTTGTTGTTTAGCTCAGAGAAAATAATATTGTGAATAAATTAAATGACTGCAAATCCACATCAATATTTATCCAATATTTATTTTATCAGCAAATACTTATATGTAAGCTGAAATTGTGAAAACTCATCATCATTTTTAAATTCAGACACTTGTTAATTTCTTATCCCATTTGAACTCACTAAAGGCAGAGTCAAAAATTAATTATAATTTGGTAGATGATAACAATTGGATCCTTGTCTATGTGATTCCCACCTTAATTTGGACTTTGAAAATGAATGAGTTAATATGCACAATTCTCTGTGTTAAACAGGAAAAATGTGGGGAAGTGTGTATTTTGCTTCTTTTTAATACATCTCTTCTAGAAACGTAAGTTGTATGCTCAGGCCTAGCATTTGTATTTCCCACAGCTGCATATCCCACATGTTCACTAACCTCTAACGGTGCACTCGTAATTTTTAGATAGAAAAGAAAAAAGGAAGGTAGAGAAACCTTTATTCTTTTCAGGTACTGAAATCCTCTAAACCCCCTTCCCTCTTCCTCAATAGGAAAAAAGAAAAACAAAAATTTATCTCTGCTGCTGCTATTCTTCCACAAAGTTCCTATTTCAGTATCTGTCACACACTGATATATTTTCAAATATTAGGTTCAATGTATACTTCAAAATATCAAAATATCCTTGAGGTTCTGAGATGTCTAAATCTTGCTTCTGAAATACATGCCTTAGGCACATGTGCACCCAGTGCATTTTTGAGATGCTTATAATGAATCCTGCATTGGAGAGACCTCTACTGCTCCTTGAATTACTTGGGTTGCTGAAGGAGTTGAGGTGGAAAGTTGTCAGTATCTACTACTTGTTCCATTTAATAATTCAGCAAATAGTACTGAGTGTCAACAACGTGCCTGAAAATATATTAAGAACTGGTGATGAAAACGCAAATAAAACACTGCAGTTGTTCTCAAGGATCAGACAAGCTTTGTTGAGGAGACAAGAAAACCAGAAAAATACAGTGTAAAAAATGGTATGATATGATGATAGAAATAAGAGAGAGAGAGACAAAAAGTAGCTTTCATAAGCAATGGCCCAAGGTTGGAATATAATTTGGGGAATGATGATAAGTAAGAAAGAGAGTACTGGGGTCTGATAACAATAATTTGAATGCTATACTAAATAATTTGCAATTTATCTTGAAAATAGCAGGAACAATTTTGAGGAGCAATGATCTGATCCTACTTGCATATTTGCTAAGGAATAAAGACGAAATTCAGGAATACAAGTTAGAAGGATTTTTTTCTGTGAGCATAAGAGAACTGAGTGGCTTCAAGGGATATTAAGGAAGTACAATAAAAAGGAATTCATGATTAATAAGTTAGTGTGTACGCTCAGAAATAGCTAGGATGTCTCATTTTTTCTGACATTTGAATGCATGCTTTTGCCATTGACACAAATAACCCTGGAAGACAGGTAACATTACTAACACTGGAAAAGGAATATTCCTAAAAATGACAGAGAAGTAGACTTGGATTCTAGAGGGCTCCTGTATAAAGTTGGTGATCTATGTCACACTGAGGCAAAACTTTTGGTGTCATCATCGGCTGCAATAACCTGGAAGGATGTCCATGCCAGGAGCTCTAGGGGAAGTGGTAGAAGTGTATGTTGACCATTATCAGCTATATTTAGCAAGAATGAGAAAAAAATCAAAAACAATTAGACACGGTACAGTAAGAAAGAGAGAGGAACTCAGAAAGGAATCTGAGTGTTTATGGCATTGAAGTCTTAGAAAATTTGTGTACTTTTTTTTTTAATTGTACTTTAGGTTCTGGGGTACATCTGCAGATCATGCAGGATTGTTGCATAGTTACATACATGGCAAAGTGGTTTGCTGCCTCCATTCCCCCATCACCTGTATCTGGCATTTCTTCCCATGTTATCTCTCACCAACCTCCCCACCCCTTGCTGTCCCTCCTTTGCCCCCCACAAAAGACCCCAGTGCATGATGCTCCCCTCCCTGTGCTCATGTTTCTCATTGTTCAACACCCTCCTGTGAGTGAGAATATGTGGCCTTTGATTTTCTGTTTTTGTGTCAGTTTGCTGAGAATGATGGTTTCCAGATTCATCCATGTCCCTACAAAGGACAGGAACTCATTGTTTTTTTTTATGGCTGCGTAGTATTACATGGTGTATATGTGCCACATTTTCCTTGTCCAGTCTATCATCAATGGGCATTTGGGTTGGTTCCAGGTCTTTGCTATTGTAAGCAGTGCCACAAAGAACATACATGTACATGTGTCTTTATAATAGAATGATTTATAATCCTTTGGGTATATACCCAGTAATGTGTACTTTTAAATAAAAGGAAAGGAAAGTAAGTTTAAGAAAACAGCAAAGCCTATTAAGGCCCAGGCTTTTAGGTTTTCTATGTAATGTAGACATTAAGTTAAGAGAACTGGGAAGGGATGCAAAGAAATTATTCATATATAATAAATATTTATATGTGATTACTAGCACAAAGAACTTACTGGGAACAAACAGGTTGGGAGCCCATTAAGTTCTAAGGGATATTATATTGTCAGAGGACCCACGAGTCCAGTTTCTAAAAGTCTGACTAAGAAAGACTTACAGGTCCCAAGACTCATCTCAAATGTGGTCCAAAAGACTCACTATCCTTCCTAAAGAAAAATGCTAAGGTTTATTTTTTAAAAATGGAGAGTTCCTTTCAAAGAACAGAAACTGTCATAATCAGAGAACACCACCCACTGTCAGGGAAGGGACCCCATGGTCACCCCAGAAATTCCAGTAGTTTTATGGAATTGCTGAAGTCTTCCCATCTCCTTTCAGATTGGAAGTTTTTATTACATTTATCTTTTCCTTGTTTATTATAGCGTATTGGTGAGTTTTAGTTTGGGGGCTTTTTAGATTGATTAGACCAGAGGAACAACATTCTGACTTAGAAAGTACTATATGTTTTGTTAGACATCCTTGACCATGATGGAATGCATTAATAAATGATAGTGTTTCAGGTTTTCTCTCATCTGAGGGGTGGGACAAGCATACTCTATATGGAAATAAAGAATGAAGCCAGTATTTAATGGCCACAGAGTAACCTGTAGCAGAGACTGCTGGTGCATAACCAAGCCCATTTTCTCCTTTTAATCATTGACTGAGACAACCTCCATTTGGAGACTTTCTCTTCCACTTTACTGTTTAATCTTAAAGGCCATGTAAAAACTGGTGTCAAAGGTAGAAAGCATCTCTACCTTGAATGTAAAGAGCTGAGACTCTTTGCAATTTACTTTGTAACTTGAGTGAAGCTACTGCAAAATTGTATATTACAAACATTAACCTATCCTGATGTTACTCCCTTTTAGCAGTTTCCAGTCTCAACAACTTGTGGTTTAGCTACATTTATACAAATGACATTTATTGTATTTTTTGTTGCCACTAGATTATACTGCTATATTTGGTTAATCAATATTCAAAGATTTTTCTAAAAGAACAGACATTGAAAAATGAAGTTAATAATTTTCATATAATTATACATTAAATATCTAATTTACCATTAATTTCAAGAACAAGTATTGGCCAAATTAATATATGCCTTTAATTACATTAGGTAATTAAATTTCACAGTTTAAAATGATAATTGGTGCATTATTCATGTTATAGTCGTTTAAAAACTTGTCCTTTTTAGATCAGAGGAAACACTATGTTATAATTAAAAAGAAGAGAGTAGCCTTCATCTTTGTCTTTGTTACTTAATATTTCGCTACTTTTGACAAGTAATTATTCTCACAGCATCTGACTTTCACATATAAATAATTGAAGTTTGGAATATCTATCTTTCAGTATTTCTGCTAATTTTAGACAATTTTATCAGTAAAAAACTCCTAGACTGAAAGCCATTCATTTATATTTTTTGTATTGTCTACTTTCCAGTATTAGATAAAATTATGAATCAAATTAATATTTATAAAGCTATCTCCCCAAAATCAGATGAAACAGACAATTGCAAAGTTACAGACATATCTATCTGTATAAAATGCAGACTTCTGGGACAGGAAGATAATAATTCATTCCAATTAAATTCTACCTATGATTATACATAGTGAGTAAATGCTAACACTAAATACTTTTTAGTTCAAAGAAGTTATTGAACGCTTCCATGTAGGCATTTAATCAAGCTTAAATATACATATAAAACGTAGATAGATAGACCAGTGCAACAGAATAGAGAACTCAGAAATAAAGCCAAATACTGACAAATTGACAACCAACTGATCTTTAACAAAACACCCAGAAACATAAATTGGGGAAAGGGCATCCTATTCAATACACAGTGCTGCGAACATTGGATAGCCACATATAGAAGAATGAAACTGTATCCTTATCTCTCACCGTATACAAAAATTAACTCAAGTTGGATTAAAGACCTAAATCTCAGACCTGAAACCATAAAAAGTATGGAAGAAAAATTAAGAAAAGCTCTTCTGGACATTGGCCTAAACAAAGAATTTATAAGACCCCAAAGCAAATGCAAAATAAATAAATAAATAAACAAATAAGTGGAACCTAATTAAATAAAAAAACTTTTGCACAGTAAAAGAAATCATCAGCATAAATAGACAACCTACAGAATGGGAGAAAATATTTGCTAATTATGCATTAAACAAATTACTAATGTCTAGGCTCTACAATGAACTCAAGCAAATTAACATGAAAAAAACAAATTATTTTATTTAATAGTGGGCAGAAGACATGAATACACAGTTCTCAAAATTAGATATATGAATAGTCAACAAATATATGAAAAAAAATGCTCAAAATAATGAATCATCAGTGAAATGCAAATTAAGACCACAATGAGATACTGCTTAACCTCAGTCAGAATGGCCATTATTAAAAAGTCAAAAAATATATATAGATGTTGACATAGATGTGGTGAAATAAGAATGCTTATGCACGGCTAATGAAAATGTAAATTAGTACATCTGCTATGGAATACAGTATGGAAATCTCTCCAAGAACTAAAAGTAAATCTACCATTCAATGCAGCAATCCCACTACTGGGCACCTAACCAGAGGAAGAGAAATCACTATGGTAAAAACACACCTGCACACATATGTTTGTCACAGCACAATTTACAGTTGCGAAGATATGGAATCAACTTGTGTCCATCAACCAATGAGTGGATAAACATATATAGATAGATAGATAGATTGATTGATATAAAATAGATAGATATAAAATATATATATATATAATATATATATTTTATATATATTATATATATATATATATAAAATAGAATACTACCCAGCCATAAAAAAATAAATAACGTCTTCTGCAATAACTTGAATAGAATTGGAGGTCATCATTTTAAGTGAAGTAACTCAGTAAT
>NW_016107337.1:2982675-3030272 GCF_001604975.1 Cebus imitator
AACAACAAAACCCAACAAACTGTATTACTCCATTCTCACAGTGTTATAAAGAAATACCTGAGACCAGGTAATTTATGAAGAAAATAGGTGTAATTGGCTCACAGCTGTGGAGGCCATACAGGAATCATAGCACAAGTAACCTCTTAGGGAAACCTCAGGAAACTTTTACCCTTGGTTGAAGGTGAAGCAAGATCAAGCACGTCACATGGTGAAAACAGGAGCAAGAGAGTGAGGAGGAGGAGGAGCCACACACTTTTAAATTACTAGATCTCATGGAACTCACTGTCACAAGAAGAGTACCAAGAGGGATGGTACTAAACTGATCTTGAGAAGTTTGCGCCCATGATCCAATCACCTCTTACCAGGCCCCACCAACAACACTGAGAATTACATTCAAACATGAGATGTGGGCAGGGAAACAGATTCACATCATATCACAAACATAAGCAATAAATAAATAAATATACATACAGCAGTAACCTGCCTGAAAGTGATGATCATTAAACAGAAAAAAAAGGATGAGATTACTGGAGCAAAAAATGAATAAAGAAGAAAAACAAAATAGAAACAGGGATCTTACAGGCTAGACCTGAAACCGAGGATGGTAGATGCCAAGGAAGGAGAAGTACAAAATAATATACGCTTACCAAAGCTAGGAAATAAAGAAGATAAATGTTTAGTGATGGAACTGAACAAAACTATCAAATATGGTAGAGAATTTATGAAGCACAAGGACTAGCAAAGATATCCAGGAAGCCAGTTGTATAAAATTCTGCACTATGTGTCAAGCTAATTCTTTACAGGTGGCTATACCTATACCTTCTGTGAATTTTCAAGATTATATCTTGGCAATGTCAGCAAACCTTTCTGAATAATTTCCTCTCTTGCCTTTAAATAAACAGGCTGCTATTGTTGTTTTCCCTCAAAAATAACAATTATTGCACCAATACAGTTCCACTCTTTTCATCATCCATGGGCCTTTTGCCTATCCCCTTCACTGAGGACAGTATGGAAGGCAATGATGTTTTCAACATTAAAAGGGATCTCATTCTGGGAATGCAATAATTATGTCCTAAAGAGTTTGAAGGGAAGACTTGTAGGAGCTGAGAGAATTCTCAGATTTTATCCTTCTTTCACACTAAGAAGTTATTCTGTTTATATTTCAAGGATGGTTGCTTTAAAACATATGGTTCCTAGGTCAGTGATAAGACTTTATTACTCACAGCATGGCAAATAGCGTATACAGTAAGCACTGTTGCGTTAGTGTCCTGATTGATCCCTAATTCCTACAGGATGACACAAAGAAGGCCTGATGATACCTATACATCAGTGACTACAATTTTTCTAATTGTTCGTAAGCATCAATGCCCCTTTCCCTGCAGAGAGACAGTATCTATTTTATTAGATGGCTGTGCTAGGTCATTCTTGTATTACCATAAAGGAACATCTAAGACTAAGTAATTTATAAAGAAAAGCAGTTTAAATGGCACACAGTTGTACATGCTGTCCAATGATGGCTCTGGCATCTGCTTGGCTTCTGTGAGGCCTCAGGAAGATTTTACTCATGGAGGAAAGTAAATCAGGAACAGGCACGTCACATGGTGAGAGCAGAAGCAAGAGATGGGAGGAGTTGCCACACACTTTTATTCAGTCAGATCTCATGAGAACTCACTCACTATTGCAATGACAGCACACAACCATTTCAAACCTATGGGATAAAGATGGTCTTGAAGGAAAGTATATGCTATTCTGATAATGTATTTATTTGTCCTATTAATTATTGATCTTGGAGTTATATTTGTGGTTTATCTCTGTTGTTTCATCTATTTATAAACATATATAAAATAAGAAATTTGATAATGAAGAAGGTTATAACTAGCAAAAAATATGAAACAAAGTATATTCATTGGACCCTGGATGAAAAATTAAGAAACTAAATTGTAATGAAGAGATAGAGTGTGTCTCTTATAATGTGTAAGACACTTTGACTTCTTAAATGACTTTATATGTTTTAGGGAAAAATGCAAAGATAATTATGACCCTGAAGTTTCAGTCTTTACAGATTAAAAATTAGGGAACATATGCTTATTACTGTCTGAGAGAAAGAATGCATGAACATGAGATACAAAAACCCTCTTCTGGTTAAACAACTGCTCTTTGGTGTGATAAAACTGTATTTTATCATGCTCTTTAAAATAATACTTCTCTTTTTAGATCTTGTATTCTCAAATAGTTTGATACTGGTATCTACATAGGTATTATATACATCAGACAAGACACAAATCTAATAATGTTAATTAAATTTGTTGTTGGGTGACAAGTACATTTCCATAATTTTGAACTATACTTATTGTCTTACACCCAAATAAATGGAAGTAATTGAATTATAAAAGTCTGTACCTCAGAGAAGGTGATTTTTTTCAAATGCTCCGACTTCATTCTGCTAAGGTCAGGCAACACTAGACTTAATCATTCTTAAAAATGTATAATGCTTCATTATAGATACTAGTGGCTATTATGGCAAAAGATATATCTATTTCCCCATGTGTTATTTATTCATAATCAATTTATGTATTTAGAAAAACAAGATACATACATGATAAACATGAAATTTGTTACCAGAGATCAAAAATTAGTACATATATATATGTTTTTGAAAATGATTTGTATATGATTTTCCTATTTCAAGTTATATATGTTAATTAAATGTTTGTAAAATTTTGATTTTAAAATTTAGGGAATATAAGTTTCATTTTGTTACCATATTGTGTGTTGCAGCAGTTTGGGCTTCCACTGATCCTGTCAACCATGTATTGGATACTATATTCACTATAGTGTATAGTATACTGTAGTATAAATGTAGTAACCAATAGGTAGTTGTTTAATCCTTTCTTCCCCTTCCACTTTCCCCCTTTTGGAGTCTGCAGTGTCTATTGCTCCCAGCTTGATGTCCATGGGTAGTCAATGTTTAGTTCTCACTTATAAGGGAGAAAATGCAGTGTTTGGTTTTCTGTTTTTGCATTAATTCACTTAGGATAATGCCCTCCAGCTGCATCTATGTTGCTGCAAATGACATTATTTCCTTCCTTTTCATGGCTGTTTAATATTCCATGGTGTATATGTAGCATATTTTCTTTATCCAATCCACCACTGAGGGGTACCTAGGTTGATTCCATGTCTTTGATATTGTGAGAAAGTGCTGTGATAAACATGTAAGTGTGTTTCCCTTTTTGGTAGAATTATTTCTTTTCCATTTGGTATATACCCAGTAGTTGGATTTCTGGGTTGAATGGTAATTCTATTTTTAGCTCTTTGAGAAATCTCCTAACTACTTTCTACAGGGACTAAACTAATTAACATTCCCACCAACAGTGCATAAGTGTTTCCTTTTTTTTGCATCCTCACCAATATTTGTTGTTTTTAGACTTTTTAGCGATGCCATTCCCACTGGTGTGAGCTGGTATTTTATTATGGTTTTGATTTGCATCTCTCTGGTGATTCATGATGTTGAGTGTTTTTTCATGCTTTTTGGCCACTTGTATGTCTTCTTTTGAGTAGTGACTGTTCATGTCCTATGCCTACTTTTTAAGGGGTTTGTTATTGTTGTTGCTGGTTTGTTTAAGTTCCCTATAGCTTTTGGATATTAGTTTTTTGTCAGAGGCAGAGTTTTGCAAGTATTTTCTCCCATTCTGTAGGTTGTCAGTTTGCCCTGTTGATAGTCTCTTTTGCTGTGCATAAGTTCTTTAATTGGATCCCAGTTGCCAACTTTTGTTTTTGTTGCATTTACTTTTGAGGACTTGATGAAATGTTACAGAATTATATCCTCAAACATGTTTTCAAAGTTGCTTACTTGATTTTCTCTTCAGGAATGCCAGTAAATTGTAGATTTGGTCACTTTACATGATCATCTATTTCTCAAAGGCTTTGTTTGTTTTCTAAAATTATTTTTTTTATATTTGTTTGAATGGGTTGATTTGAAAGACCAGTCTTTGATCTTTGAAATTTTTCTTCTGCTTTATCTAGTCTGTTGGTAAGCCTTCTGATTTGTATTCTGAAAATCCCTAGAGTAAATTTTTCAATTCCAGAAATTCTAGGGTTGTTTCAGTTTGTTTGTTTGTTTTAGCACTACTATATCATATTACAAATCCTGGGCTTTTTTTTTTTTTTCTTTTCCTATTTTCTTTCTGTTAGATATAACTTTCTCTTAGATCTTGTTGAGTTTTCTTGCTATCCATATTCTGGATTCTACATCTGTCATTTCAGGCATTTCATTCTGATTAGGATTCATAGACTCCTTTTGGGGTGATAAAACACTCTGGCTTTTTGTATTGTCAGAGGTCTTGTGCTGGTTCTTTCTTATCTGAAGGATCTGCTCCTTCTTTTTTTTGAATTTGCTATCATTTATGCAGATTTTTAAATTCTTTCTTTCTTTGAAAGTATGAGTGTGATTTATGTTGTATATGATCAGTTGGCTTTGTTTCTTCATGTTTTCAGAGGGCAAAGGCTCTGTATGGGTTCCTCAGTTGCAGATAGGTCCATTTGGCGGATTTTTCAGATGTTGCTTGTTGCAGTGTTACATTTTTGTTTAGTGGTGTCATTCAGGCATTAGTCTAGTAGATGGTGCTTAAGAGTGAGAGCCGGCGGGTCGGGTCTTACTCTGTGAGTGCTCATCCTCAGTGTGGGTAAAGGCAACAACAAAGTGCAAAAAGCTCCCTCCTCCAGCATGTGCTCGCCTTTGGCAGGGTTGGGGCCACTGAAGAAGTGGGAGAAGCCTCCACTTTCAACCCATGCTGGTGGGTGCTCAATGGGAAGATATATGGCCTCTTCTGCAGTACACTTTGGGAGTGAGAAAGGCTAAATGTGACCCCCTCTCCAGGTGTGTTCTTAGGCTTTGCGGATGTCCGCTTCAGCTGCTGGCACCATACTGACATTTCCTTTGAACCAAAGGGAACTTTAGTGGGCTGTGCTCCTTCCTCTCTTATTGGTGATCTGCTTTGAAGGTTAGCTCTCCAGGAAAGTGGGGTCCACCTCCCTCCCATTCCTTGGAGCTAGCGAGGCACTCTTCCCCAACTGACCGAGGGAGCAGGCAGGGGCACCCAACAATGACAGACACGACAAACCAGCTCCAGGTCTCAAAGTTTCCCCTGACTCCAAGCCTTTCTGTCCATGAGACATGTTGGTCTCAGCAAGTCTCCTCTTGCTCCGGTCCTGCAATGGGAAACGGCCTAATTCTATTGACTTCTCTGGGGCACTCTCTACAGTTGCTGGACACCAAACTATGACTGAGCTTGTATAAGCTGGGATTAAAAATGACATTCTCCTCTCAGTTCTGAGCCTGGGAGAATGCCTGGAGCTTTTCCCCCATGTCTTTCCGTCTCTCTGCCTCTCAGCCTCTCCTCAATTTAGCCCCAGGGCTTAGGAGAGCGAGGGTGCTCTTCCTTGGCCTGGGTATCATAGATCCTTAGTGGAAAGGTGAGGCATAGAGGGAGACTGACCACCCCTCTTGCATACTGGGGATTCACTCACTTTTATTAGGCAAGGGAGCTGCTTGCCCACCTTCTCCTCCCGGGGCTCTGGGGTGGCCCTCACTATTTCAGTGACTTCTCATTTTCCTTCTGGAATTAAAGCTAATCAAGTTGATTTTATGCACTATTTTACTATTTCCAAGTGGCTGTGCCATCTTGGAAAAAAAAATCTGTCATATTGGAAAAAAATGTAAATGTTAGTATCATATAAATATTTTAACTATAAGTAGTTAAGAAAATTATAAAGGAAATAGGAACAAAGGTTGTTTAGAAGCTTCTCTTTATTAATTGTTATTGTTTATCATCTTTCATCACAGTTCAAAAATATATTGAGAGAACCATGGCTTATAATCTTGAGATGGTAAATTTTTTAAAAATTATTTCCTACATTGCTCTGTTCCAGTTACTATAAATATTTAATCTTATTTACAAAATGGGTTATGTTAAATATTTGACAATGTGATTTTAACCATCAATTCAAATATAGTTCATAGTTCACGTTAACTAATAATAAGCTTGTGTGATTTACAAGCTTCATGTTTGCAAGTGTCATGTAAATGCTACAGGCTATTAGAAAATCCACGTGAAATAGTGAAGATTGAGCCTATACACTTTAATTTGGCATGCTAACAATTGTGAAATCTAGGTTACATCGTTTTTTGATCTGTCTTTTTCACCACTACGTTTTGGAGATGTATATATAAATTATTTATTAAGCCATTGTCACTTTCTGAAGTTATTTTTACGTAGAACAGGTACTTCCAATTTTTCCATTGAACCAATTGATTATTTTATTGATTAATTGATTGAGACAGGGTCTCACTCAGTTGCCTAGTTGGAGAGCAGTGACATGATCTTGTAGCTGAGATGTCCTTTGGTCAAGCAAACCTCCTTTGTTCAACCTTACCCTCCCAATCAAGTGATTTTATGAATGAAAGAAATCAGTGAAAGAAAGTGATCAAAATGCTTAGAATGGCTTGCCCCATCATAAAAATTTATTTGGAATAAAATCTTTAAAACATTATGGATTTGTCTAGAGCAGTTAAATTACTTATTTTTTGTTTACAAAACCAATCATGTAAAATGGAGTCCCTCAGAAAGCAGCACTACTTTAACCTGACTGTGAATACCTCTCAAGAACATTATAGAGCACTATCAGAAGTGTATATTTGGCTGGGGGAAGTGACTCATGCCTGTAATCACAATACTTTGTGAGGCCCAGGTGAGAGAATTTCTTGAGGCCAGGAGTTTGAGAAAATACTTGCCAACATAGCAAGACCTCATCTTTCCAAAAAGTTAAAAAATTAGCCAGGCATGTGGCTAATTGGTGGCATGTACTTGTAGTCTTATCTACTCAGTGGGCTGAGGTGGGAGAATCACTTGAGTACAGGTGAACTATGATCACACCCCTGCACACAATCCTGGGCAACAGAATGAAATTCAGACTGAAAAAAAAAAAAGAATTATATATTTGCCAGTTTGTAAACCAAGTCACCTGTGGGTTCTCTTGCACAGTGTTTCCTATAAAATATCTTGTGGACTTTGATCTTCAGCACCAAACCAACAAAGACATACAGATACATATGCCCTTTTATTTTAAACTTTTAAGAAGCTAGCATGCAACGAAATCAATGGTATTGAAAAACTGGTTGTTACCAGTATTATTAATAAGCTTCAAAGAGCAAACCTTTGTTGCAAAGTGAATTACACAAAAGGCAACATGCATATATTGAAAATCTTAATTTACTCACAGTGTCTTGTTCTTTGGGATCAACATTTTATTAATATAGCTGTATATCCATTTATCTTTGGCCTCTGGATAGACTTTATCACCTATCTTTGTATAATAATCTAATACCAACGCCTGGAACAAGTTTTAAATTTAAGTCCTTTAAATTTAAATACAGTGTTCAATATCACTATGTCCTCCAATTTCTACTAACTTATTACCTAGAGTATTGATAGGTAATGGGAGTAGGGATAAAATAAGGATAGAGCTAAAAGACAATTTTTATCCTTAAGTTGGTTTATAGAAAAAGATTTGCTTAGAGTCCAGGGCTATAGAAATAATATGTAATCTTATGCCTGAGACTAAGAAGCTTGGGTACCTAGCATAAAAATAAATAATGCTATCTCTATAGATAGCAGACATTCAGCCAGAGCACACAACCACACCCCAACCCCTCACCCAACGCACACACAAACACACACACACACACACACACACACACACACACACACACACGAGAGAGATGCAAAAATAGGAATATCATCTGGATAGAAGTTGTAGAGTAGAAGATGAGTCCAAATTACAAGATATTTTTCCTTTGGTTTTCTAAGAATTAATTCTATACAAATTAATTCTATTAAAATTACAATTTTAACTATTTAATAAAATGTATTGCAAGACCCTTCTGAATATATGAGCTTACTGTAGTAACTCTTTTATAGTAAACTATTTCAGTTATTTTCAGGCATATACAGGCTAAACTGGGAAGTTTTAATATTTAAGGCCTGATTCCAGAACTTCCCTCCCACAACTGTCTGTGGAACATCAGACTGCATGATTTCCCTAACGATCTCCAATTGCCATACTCCTAAGCCATCTCACCAACCTCCACACCCGTTCTCTCATGCCCTTCCTTCTGCTGAGCATATGTCAATCCCAGCTTCCTGCCTAATGAAATTCTAGTCATCTTTTGCATAACATCATCTTCCATGAGAAGCTGCTTTAATTTCATAGGATTAACTGTAGCATCTGGCCTAGTACAAGGTACATGGTATGGAATGGATAAATATCTGTTGAATCAATGAATCAATTCAAAGGACTTTGTTCATGCTCCAAAAAGAGGATTTAAAATATTATATTATGACTCAGGGTCTACTTTTACAGTTATCTCCAGTGTATTGTGAACACTTTGAGAGCTGAGACCCTGATTTCTTATTCAGTTTCCTCCAATTTTATCAATGCCTAGCACATCATGTCAGGTACTCACAGGATTTTGGGATTGGATTGTCAAACTGGCATTCTGTTTTAACTATGCAGAGCTTCAGTATCCCTTATATTTGATAAAGACATTGCAAATAACTAGATAGTCCTTCAGTTTCTATCCTGTTCTAAAAATCTGTGACCCTGTGCTATCATAGCTTTTTGCTTTCACCTTAGAATATTGAAGTGATTTTTTAAATTGTATGAGTAATTGAAGTGATTAAA
This sequence comes from Cebus imitator, assembly GCF_001604975.1. Classification (NCBI taxonomy): domain Eukaryota; kingdom Metazoa; phylum Chordata; class Mammalia; order Primates; family Cebidae; genus Cebus; species Cebus imitator. The sequence goes on from NW_016107337.1 coordinate 2,991,415, forward strand.
ATTGGTCAAACAATCTCTGTTCCTACATTCTATTCTAAAATTTTCAAAATGATAAATAGCTTAGTTAATATAGTTATCTTATACCTAAATTCCTGTGAAAATAATAAATACCTATCAGTTGTTGACCTACATAGTATTTTAGTAAGTTGATTACAAAATTTATTAACCTGAAGTATTCAACATTACTACATTCTTACTGGTCAAATTGTCCAGTAACTATTTTCCAAATATAATATTCTAGAATTTTTATCTATGTATGTATGTATATATGTATTTCTTTCTCATGTATTCCTGTATCAATCGATATATCTGTTTATCTGGTAATGCCCATGTATTTGTTATTTTTAACTCAAATTCTTCAAAAACATGGATTACATGGAGAAAAACTAATTCAATTGCTCTCAATATCAATCACATCCAGCAATTATGTAATTTTCCTATTTTTGAAGCCTCTAGAAGATTATAACAAGCTTGGATTATGTTGTTTTTCTGTTACATGTGCGTAACATGTATTTTTATTTATTAAGGCACATGTTTCCACAGAATACATTTTACAGATATATTAAAACAAAACATCTCACGTTTTCATTATAGAGTAGTGAGTAGGAAAAATGTGCTTATTCTAGAAGTATAGTATTTTGGGTCTAGTGAAATATTTAATTTGCTTCTGGAACCCTTTTGCTGGAATCTATTGCTATAAATTTAGATATTTTCAATTCTCTTTTCTTTCTGATTTCATAAATATGTATAATACCATGACTCACTATTCAGTCTGTTATACTGAAGCTATTATCTAGAATATCTTAAAGCTATAATAATGTCTCTGCTCATAATATTATACAAACTTGGAAGTTATTTTAAAATTTATTTGAAAATATTAGATTCAAATAATTTCAGATGTTACACTTTAAAATCGAAACTTAAATCATCAGAACTTCATAACTCTATGTCATATATTTAATATATTCATTATCTACATCCCCTCTTTTCTAACCTTATACAACAAATTACAACTAGAAAAGCAAGTCACATTAAGTAGTCTATAGTTGCCAATGCAATGCCATATTTCTCTCAATTTTTATAATTCAGCATGTGACATTTTGCATATTTTATTTTCCCTTTAGTGTTTCCTAAATGATACTTTTTATATTTTTATATGTAATGCATATCCATAATTTATTTTTTCTATATATTTGTATATGTATTATTTTCAGTTAACTTCTATGTTCCTATGTTTTTATTATCAGGTAATTCCTAGTCTTGAAGCTACATACTACCTCATACTCTCTGTTGATAATATCTTTGACAGTGAAAGTCCTCTAATAAATTATTTGCAAAGTGACAAGTTTGCCAAATAAAAAATATTTTAATACTTTCTATATTTCATCTGGACATATATTGCAAACCATATTTGTCATATGCAATCCATACTATACCAGAAAAGCATCTAAATTTAGATAATTGATAGATTTCAAGTCTATTGCTATCCTGAAGCCCATGTTTCAATTTTATAGTGATAAAATATATATATAATATATAGTGTTTCAAATATAGTGATATTTCTACTTAGCTAGAATAAATTTTCAATTATTTATCAATTAGAGAAGCAACTTTAGCAGTTTGACCTTGAATTAGGGCTGAGACAAATCATCACATGATAAAATATTAAACAGTAAGCAAAACAATACAGCAAAAATATGTCAATTAATAAAGAACAGCGCTTTCTTCTTAAGTTACCAAATTACTACCCAATTAATTTAATAACTACCCAATCTCAATTATTTTATTAGTTAAGAAAGGGATAATTTACAATGCCCTTACTTACATAGCTAATAGTAAACTCACAGTAAGAAGGACATTTCTATTCTAAAGAAAGAAGCCAAACCATTGTAATAGTGTATTTGCTCATTATAGTGGGCAGAACTATACATATGCATATATAGAAATATGGACATATTTTCATTTAGACCAAAATTTTAAATTTTGCCCACAATGTATTTTAAAAGGCATGTGTGTTTACATCATTGTATTTTTGGAAGTTGGGCTAATCATTTAAAACAACACAAAACAACTAGAACTCTGTCATCAATTCACACTGTTTTTTAATATTTAATTTTTAAATATTTTATATCAAACAACTTAATTATAGAAAAATTTCTCTATCATTTAATTTAATAAGTTTAGCTGGATAACAAATCATATTTATCTATTTTACTAAAGATCAGCAAAAATTTCAAAAGGGTTGGTGAGTGTTCCTGAATTCAGAAGTCACTGTTATAAAGGACCATCCTTTTTTCTGCTGAGCTATTTTCTTTTGTGACATGAAGTGCACTGAATACAAAAAGAAATGAGAGTACTGCTTCCAGCTTTATAGAAGACTGAGTATTCTAGGGAATATATCACTTCAGGTCAGTCTGATCCTGAATAGCTTAGTTGTTTACACAGGAGGTAGAAAAGTCTACCAATGTCTCTTGCTACTTGCCCAAGGAAATCGAAGAACAAATGAGAAAGAATTACTAGAGCTGGAGAAGCAGGCAACCTGGAGGGGCAGGGTTCCCTTGATAACCTCTGTACATAGAAGCCCAGATAGGATGTAATGATCAGAGCCTCAGAATCCTTTTTTGGGCTTGGATTCTGGATGCAGACTGATAAAAAGCTTAGTCATCTGTGTCCTCTGATAACCAGAAATAACTTTTTCCGTTATGAGGAAAGAGTTTGTTAATAGAATGATATCATTATAAAAATTAGAGAACCAGTTAACAATAGAACTAGATGCATAAGGATTTCATACATTAGCAACTATGTTACTGTTCAGATAAAGACACTATAGTGGCTACTATGAAAACTTAAAAGAAATAAAGAATATAATCATAAATGTATTTAAGTAGTAAGAGATTATCAAGAATAAACATAGATACTTCAAATAAAGGTATTTGATTTACAACCACTGAGTGACCATCAAAAGATGGAAAATAAAATAAATTCTTTTGTTATTATTATTATTATTATTTATTATGCTTTAAGTTCTGTGGTACATGTGTATATCACGCAGATTTGTTACATAGGTATACATGTGTCATGGTGCTGGTTTGCTGCATATAGAACCAAAAAGGAGCCCACATAGCCAAGGCAATCCTAAGCAAAAACCAAACAAAAAAAAGATAAAACAAAAAAACAAAACTGGAGGAGGCATCACACTACCTGACTTCAAACTATATTACAAGGCTACTGTAATCAAAACAGCATAGTACTGGTACCAAAACAGAGATATAGACCAGTGGAACAGAACAGAGGCCTCAGAAAGAACACCACACAACTACAACCATCTGATCTTTGACAAACCTGACAAATACAAGCGATGGGAAAAGAATTTCCTATTTAATAAATGGTGTTTCTAAGGAAGACAAGCTGGTCAACAGGAAGCAGGTGGCCACTTAGACAACCTGCTTAGTGGGTAAGTGGTCTAGCACCTTATTTTCCAGATGCAGTAATCATGATGTAAGAGGTCTGGCATCTTATTGTCCAGATGCAGTGGTCTGGTCAGTTTCAGCTCTTTGATACTATCTGGAAGGCCTGATGATTGGTTTCCTGAGAAAAGAGCTCAGATAAGACAAATGTGACTTTCTCAAGTCTTAAGACTGGGAGGGTGGCCAGGAGGTGGCTCACAGCTATAATCCCAGCACTTTGGGAGGACGAGACAGGAAGATCACAAGATCTGGAGTTTGAGACCAGCCAGACCAAAATGGTAAAACCCCGTCTCTACTAAAAATACAAAAATTACCTGGGCATGGTGCCATGAAACCTGTAATCCCAGCTACTACTCAGGAGGCGGAGGCAGGAGAATCACTTGAACCCGGGATATGGAGATTGCGGTGAGCTGAGAGCATGCCATTGCACTTCACTCAAGCCTGGGAGACAGAGCAAGACTCCGTCTCAAAAATAAAAAGACTGGGAGGGTCAATTTCTATGTTTATTCAAAAGAAATTATAAGCATTAGTTTTATGGGACACTTGGACGAATTTCAAAATAAACATGGTATTATTTAAATTACTTAATATTAAAAATGAGATTAAGTATATAATTGTATGATTCCTTCAACAGAATATTTTGTCTCACTATTTAACTTAAAATATTTATGTATCCATACATAAACATCTTTAATTCAAGAAAGTTATTTTTAAAATATGGAAATATGTTTCTTGCAGTTGAAAATCTGTCTAATGCAAATTAAATACTATTTTCTAGATAATAAGAAACATGTTCCAAGACCAAAACTTAGAAAATTTGCTTATATTTCAAGCCTACTACATGAAAAAAAAATGACATTTCAGTGAGTACAGTGCTATCTTTTGCTTATCAGCTTATTAGTTCAGATAGGAAATAGTTAACCTCTTATATAATATTGTATGGGCCATGCATCAGATCACAGAAAAATATCTCTCAATAAAAAGGCTTTATAGATCAAGAGTCTTCAGAAGTGCATTAGAATTCCCAGTTGGGAATTTCACTTGAAGCTAAGCTTTGGCCTCCGAGTTTTTGGGCAACATTGAGAATATTTTATTTTATTTTTTTCAGTAAGTGGCCTGCATCTTATATAAGCCTTTTGTGGCCTTCATGGAATTTTGCTCACCAGATCCCATGATGAAGCAAGAAACTAAGGTCAAACACTCTTAATAAGGCCACTTGACCCGAAATATTTGCAGATCTACAGAAAATGTTTTTTCCAAGTGTGGTTAAAGTCTTTCTGAGAATACAGTAAACTAAATGAAACAAACAAAATTAGAATCTTTCCAGTTAGAATGGTGAAGTTTGTAGGGAACATAATAAATGTTAGTGATTCAAACTGTAAATTAGGGTAAATATAAACTTGTTTAGAAATCCAAAAAGACTGAATTTTATAGAATTTCCACGCAAGTTAATAAAATGTATACTTATTAGTCTTTATCAAACTCAATTTCCTAGAAGACGAATTTTATAAATAATGCAGAATTTTATTTTATTATTTTCTGAGACTTAGTCTTGCTCTTGTTGCCCAGGCTGAGTGCAGTGGCATGATCTTGGCTCACTGCAACCTCTGCCTCCCAGGTTCAAGTGCTTCTCCTGTCTCAGACTCCCAAGTGGCTTAGATTACAGGCATACACCACCACACCCGGCTACTTTTTTTATTTTTTAGTAGAGGCAAGGTTTCACCATGTTGGTCAGGCTAGTCTTGAAGTCCTGACCTCAGGTAATATACCTGCCTCGGTCTCCCAAAGTGATGAGTTTAAGACATGAGCCACTGCACCCAGCCAATAATGCAGAATTTTTTTAAAAATCACAAAGTATTTATAAAATCACGTAAAGTATTACTCATACAAATTGATGAGTAATGCATAAAATTTTAAAGTATTTTAAAAATTACATAGAGTATTACTTACATAAATTAATTACTTAATTAAATTTTAGTTTTCTGGCATCTATTCCTGGAAGTAGCATTATGTATATGTGTATATATGTGTGTGTGTATAGCCATATATATGGGGGAGGGGCTACGAAATCTGATAAACATAGCTTTGAATCTCAGTTCTACCTCTACCTTACATTCACTCTGTGATCATGGACAAGATATTTATTTATTCTCTACCCAACAGAGAAGTAATTTAATTGGGTGGTTGTGAATTCATATCTCATGAGAATAAGTATCACATGAGATATGTGATTCTCATGAGTTATGCCTGAAAATAAGTAGTATAAGTTCTGATCTTTATTATAGGCAAAGTAAAAAATAGTTATCTTTATTTTTTTTCCATTGACTTCCCTTCCATCTTGATTTTGCTATCTTGAATGCCAACTCAATCCTCTATAAACATGCACTGAATCACTGATAAAAATCCATGCAGTCTTCTGGGTGAACCAATAATTTGATACAATATGGCATCTCTTACAATCTTTTTTAATGGTTAAAAAAATACACAGTTGTTTACAAAAGAGAATTTGACAGCTGGAAATCATGAATTATTTGCAGTGCAGTCAACACTATTTTAAACAGAAAATATATTTTTGTCTTTGCAGATTTACAATGTAAGAAAGACTAATGGATTATAAACCATATCTAAAAGAAATGATAGGAAATAAATTGTTGACTCTCCAAACCCATCGTATCAATATATTATCCGAGCAAATTACTAGTAGTCTTGGAGAAAAATCAGTGAATGCCTCTATATGTTTATAAGTAAATTTAAATTATATGAGAATTTTGAGAGATTGTAATTACTGAAAATAACTAGCTGAAATAAAATTTTAAGCAATGTGTTTCTAAGAAGTAAAACAATAGGCCTAAAATTTTTTTTCACACACCATTAACATCTAGGTAGAAATGCTGTTAATTAGTAGAATAATGTTAAAAGAAACCAACAATACTAGAATAATACAAGAAAATCCTTGAGAATGAACACTGACTTTATGTTTTTGCTCAGAGTTTTTCAAGGCATACGTAAATTTATAAGAAATTTGGAAACACATCATTATATTTTCTTGAATTATTTGTGCCCTCTGTTACCTCTCTGACAATTCCATGAAGGTTGAAATTTACTTTAAAGAAAAATAATATGACGTTTTGTATTAACTCCAAAGGTTTCTCTCTGAGGTAGATAATGTTATATTCTGAAACTAACTGTAAGTAATCTAACTGCCTATCTAGGAGAACATGAAAAGTTAAGTTGTGCATTTTTCTACCACTCTGCTTTAATGCTTTCTCATTAAACAAGCAAAGATAGGTCCCCTGGCCTGTTAGTAGTATTACTAGTTATTAATGTTAAAAAATAGAGCCAAAGTTAAATTCATTCATTTTCTTACGACAGGAGTCCTCCATTATCCCTGAGGGATATGTTCCAAGACCCTCAGTAGATGCCTGAAACTGTAGATAGTACCAAACCCTATTTATGCTATGCTATATATTTCTTCCAAACATACATACCTGTGATAAAGTTGAATTCGTAAATTAGGCATAGTAAGAGATTAACAATAATAATAATGAAATAGAACAAATATAACACTACGCTGTAATAAAGGTTATGTAAATGTGGCCTCTCAAAAAATCTTACTGTACTGTAGGTTTTAAACACCTCAGCATACATTTTTTTTTTTCCTTACTAAATTGAGAACTTTTGCCTTTTCACTTAAAGGAAGCACTTTACAGCTTCTCTTTGGCATATCCAAATTGCCAGTGTCACTACACTTGCACTGTGGGATCATTAGAAAAGGAAATACTGGTTACTTGAACAAAAGCACTGCAATACTGCCACAGTCATTCTGATGACTGAGATGGTTGACTGTCAATCAATGAGTAATAGTGGTTGGTAGTTTAGATAGTGTGGATATACTGGACAAAGAGATTATTCAGGTGTTGAGTGGGATGGAGTGGCACAGTGAGAGATGTTTTTAAACACATGAATTGTCTATTTCTGGAATTTTGTATTTAATGATTTTGAACCTCCATTGATCTCAGGTAACTGAAACCATGGAAAGTGAAACTGCGAATAATGGGGGACTACTATATTCAAATGTTGTCCTTAAAAATATTCTCACCCTTCTCCCTCCCTTTGCCCCTTGCTCATTCCTTCTTGCCTTTCCTTCTGTTGTCTACTTACTAATCGAACACTTTTTGAATAGGAAGCAAACTAGACATTGGTTAAAGAAGGGTTAATATATGAACCTCATATTTTCATTCTAGTGGTCTGTATTAGCTTTCTGTTGCTAGTGAAAACAAAGTGCAATTCCTTGATAATCTTTCTATGTCCATTTTAAAAAGCAACACATTTGCTCTCACCTCGCTTTAACTGTAAAAGAGAAGGTTTTTGACACAGTGGCATTGAAAATACTTCAGATATTTGGCATAGAAATATTTTTTAATTGGAGAAATATTGACAATTTCAAAGATTTTTTGCTAGTTATGATATGGACATCATTATTTCAACATCAATTTTAACAATGCATTAAGTTCAGCTATTTCCTAGTTTTTGAGTAAATGGAAAATATTAATAAAAACTAACTTGAAGCTAAGCAAACTTTTATATTCTATAAATCAGGCCAAAGGTAGTTTTACAGTCTTTATTGGACTAGCTTAAATGTGAAGACTTAACACACTGGTGGGAAAATAATAAAGTTTTATACAAATTGAATTTTATAAAATATGCCAGAAATTTTAAAAAACACCCAGGGAAATACTGAAAGCTAAATGGTAAAATAAACCATATGTATGTCAAGTGTTATTTATATAAATAAAGTTTATCACACATTATAGGCCACGAATAGGCTACACATACATTTATGCTTTTATTCTCTCAGAGCAATAAAACAATCTTGAAGTTCTTTCCATGTCTATCATTGCATAATAATTTATTAACTAAAAATCATATTGGGTGATCTTCATATTCCATGGGTAAACATGAAACTCATAATCTTCTTTCCTCTCTGTTTCCATATTTCAATATTTTCATATGATCCTTCATGTTAATAACTTGTTTATTCCAAACAAATATGTTTTAGAGTGGCCAAAATATGTCTTTGAAATTGCTGTAAATTGTGATTTTTATATGTATTCCAACTCTTTCTAGGTGAGTTTCAATCAAATAAATTATTTTTATAATTTAAAAATATTAGAACTTCTTGGATATTTGTGTTTTCTTTGACCCTTAATTTTTTTCATATGATCTTTTTACATACCAAGTTTTAAATTTTTATGAAGTCATACATACCATAATGTATTTTTAATTCTATCTATTGTATTCAATTAAAAAAATTTCAATTGACAACTGAAGAATCTTTGTTATTTTTTTAACTTGTTTTATATTTTACCTTTAACTTTTTGATTACCTCAGTTTATTTGGTGATATGATGTACAGACTCAGTATTTTAGTTTTCCCAAATAGCTTGTTTTAAAAACATCTCACTGGTGTGACTATCATATATAAAATTCTTGCATTAACTTATTTTATTTATCAGAGTATTGTTTTTAATGAGTCATACTGCATTAATTAGGATTCTGCGTCAAGTAACAAAGGCCAAATAGTGATTTTCAGAGTAGGGGAGTTTATTACTTTCTTTTGTAATAGTTCTGATGTGAAATTTTTATGGTATTGGGAACCCAGTTTCTTTATTTCTTTGCTCTGCTATCCCGAGCAAACAGCTTCACACAAATAGTCCAAGACAACCATTTCAAAAAGGAGATGCTAAGCTTCCTGTCCTTAAAGACCACAACCCAGAAACTGTACATTATCACTGCTGCTTAAAACTCATCGGCCAGAAACCGGTCACAAAGACACATGTAGCCAGAAGAGACGTGAAATGCAAATTAAGCTGAACAACCATGTACCTAAGTAAAACTCCTTATGCTAAAGAAAATAAACTTTAGACACAAAAATGGTAATCTTTGCCAGGCAAACCCAATTAACTACTGTGGCTTTGTGTTTTGACATCTGGTAAGGAAAATCAATGCTTAATTCTTTTCAATGTCATATTTATTTTGGCTAGTACCTCCATTTATTCTGCCAGAAGGATTTTAGAATGAGCTAAAAATAAGACAAATGAATTTTTTTATTAGATCTTCATCAATATACAAATTACTTTGGAAGGAATTTATATATTAACATTATAATGTATTTTTACTCATAAGTAAGTAGATACTACTTTTTATTTATTGAAAATGCACACACACACACACGTGCACACACACACACACATACATATATCTTGGCAGTATTCTCTTTTTCTTTTCTTTCTAGCTTTAGTTTTTTCCTCAAAGCATCTTAACTTACTTCTAAAGTCATTCCTATATATTAACATTTTATTGTGAGAAATAGGGCCAGTAATTGTCAAAATACAGAACAATTACTGACATTTGTGTATTTAACTTATATATAGTCACTCTTGAATATGATTAATCCTAAAATATTTCTTTATTATGTTATCTACAAGGAATAGTGATTTTTCCTATCTCAAATCTTATTTTTTTATCTACTTTCTATGCCCTTTCTTGTATAACTGAAAATTATGACTAAAATTTTGTTAATTATGAACTGAGAAACAGGACATTTATGTCTTATTCATAATATTATGGTGACATCTGTTTGTTCAGCTTTTACTACATTAATATCCTTTTTATTAAGAAAAATATTATCTATGTTACCTAACATATAATTTATTTCTAATCTTAATAGATATATGAGGAAATATATACAGATTTTATGTCTTTCTCAAAAATAATGATATGATAAAACTTTAAATAGTTTTTCCATTGATTTCTTACTTGAAATAGGTTTCTATATTTTCAGTAGATTTCCTGACATAACCATCTTTCCAATAATAGATAAGCTGGTCCTATAAAACAAGTTAAGTATATTACCAAGTAAATATTTGATAGTTCTTTTGTTAAATGATCAAATGTATTTGTTAATATTCTACTTAACATTTTTTTCTTTTTAATGACCTTTACTAAATCTGGTCTAGTGTCTTACACTGGGNTTTTTTTTTTTTTTTTGATATGTGCTTCACAACTAGGGCATATTGGATGTATATGGATAGGGTTGGTTGGAGTTCATACTAATTACACATTTATTAACTTAGTCAATAAGCTACATACTAAGATTGAAAGAAGTGGAAAATCAGTGCAGAGATAATACTCTAAAGAGATAGTCTGTGTATGGCATGCAGACCAGATATGTATGAGAAAGCAGAATAGCTGGAGAAACTTGAGAAACCCTAAGGAAATCTGACTTAAAGATAAATGTTCCTGAGACACTACTGTTCAATAGAAGTATATTGAGAGTCATTTTCCTAATTTTAATTTGTTTAGTAGCATTATAAAAGAGTGAAATTAATTTTAGCAATATACTTTGTTTATGCTGACATAACCAAAACATTTTAATATGTAATTAATATAAATATTATTAATGAGATCCTCCCCTCCCCTCCCCTCCCTCCCTACCTCCCTCCCTCCTTCCTTCCCTCCTTCCTTCCTTCCTTCCTTCCTTCCTTCCTTCCTTCTTTCCTTCCTTCCTTCCTTCCTTTTTTGGTAAGCCTTCAAAACCAGTGTGTATTTTATAAGTATTGCATATTTTAACTTAGACTAACTGCATGTTAAGTGCTCCATAGCCACTTGTGGCTAGTGGCAACTGTATTGTCTTAGGGTTTGACTTACTGGGGTATTTATCAATATAATATTCAATTCTGAACCCGTTCACATTGCTGTACATGTTCAATCTTATTTACATCTATGAGTTAGAGTTCCAGTATAAGTTAAAGTTTCCGAATCTAGGCATGACCTCCACATGAACTCCCTGATTTATAGGTTTTATTACTTAAAATATAGATCGCCTAAAGTCTGGCAGATATTGTTGGTCTTGATGGATAACTGTGGATTACTTTTACACTCCACTAAATATTTTATATGTAATTCAGTACTTGGGAAAGCGGATGTGGATTTCAACGTTTTCACTTTAAAGCAGTTAGTTTCACTGAAGCTGTTTACTCACCAATCACTTGTCACAAATATATTACAGGACATAATCTAATAAAAATTTTCTTGGACCTGTAATTCTGTAACAATAGGTATCAGAACACATTAACTGTGATAAGGTGCTAATTTAACTTTGGTATTTTTTATCTGAACACACACAATTTATCTGGATGACTGTGCTTGAGAGGCCTGTGGTCCAGACATGTCCTCCATGTGAACTCTTCAATAGCTCTTTGCAAAGAAGTTTTCATCTTTATCTGTGCACTGAAATAATTTGTGTAGCATGGAACTAATTTATTGTGCGAAATGGTTTCGTACAAATCTTCAGTACAACCTCTGAATCTCTTCTATTTTGATTGATGTAATAAGTTCATTGTCTCATATCAATTATAACATTTTTACAATATGAGATAATTTCTCATGACAATTTATGAAAAATTACTTTTTTCATAACCATTAATTTACTCTGATTTCCAACTCCAGTAGAATGGATTTTATATTTGATAATTATTTACTTTTTAAGTAATTATTTAGTTTTAATTTTTTAAAATGTTTTGTCTTATCAATTCTATTATATATTTTTAATTCATTATTGATTATAAATTTAATTTCTCAATTTTTTCTTATGCAGTTTTAAGTTCTTAGTGTCTTTTTTATTTCTTCCATTGAAATTTTATTTTTAATTATAGTAAATTGACATTAATTTATAATTGTGTTAGATGTGTTGCTTTATTTCTGTTTTCAATATATTTGTTAATTTCATGGGCTATCTCCTTGATACTGTTAATTTCATGGGCTACACTAGATTGGGACAATATTTTATAGTGCTCTATGAATACCTGAAGATATTATTTGTTTATATAAGTAAAAATTTTATATTTATCAATTATTTTGCCTTTTGGTTGATTTTAAATACTTTGTAATCTCTTTCACTTGTCTTCTTAATCTCTGCTAGATAACTGTATATTAAAGTAACATTATCAAATTATAGGTTATAATTATTTTTGCATTACTAATATGTTTTTCAGTTTATTGCTAGGCACTATTATTGGAAAAAATTTACTTTTCTTCTTTTCTCTGTCTTTTACTTTTCATACACTTTAAGATACTATTGGATTCTAATTTAATTTTTTTCTACTTCTCTTTTTCTTAGACATTTGCCTGGCATGTAATTTCCAATCTGTTTAGGTTTTTTTTTTAAACATTATTTTTTAAAACAGTTCTTTCTTTTTAAAAATATTTTTTTCAGTTAATCAGAGATTTGTGTTTTTATTAAGGGCTTTAAATAATTTATAACTATTGTGTTTTTTTTGGGGGGGAGGGGAGAGTAGAGTCTCACTCTGTCACCTAGACTGGAGTGCAGCGGAGTGATCTCAGCTCACCACAACCTTCATCTCCTGGGTTCAAGCAATTTTCCTATCTCAGCCTCCCGAGTATCTGGCATTAGAGACATAGGCCACCACGTCTGGCTAATTTTTGTGTTTTTTAGTAGTGACGGGGTTTTATCATGTTGGTCAAGCTGGTCTTGACCTCCTGACCTGAAGCGGTACACCCACCTCAGTCTCCCAAAGCGCTGGGATTACAGGTGTGAGCCATTGCGCCCAAACTTTAACTGTTTTTAGCCTTAATTTACTCTTCTACATATTTTCTTATTGTTTTCTGTGATTCTTTATATACTAAAAGTTAGTGATAATTCGTATGTAAATTTATAAATAATTGATGTAACATTCAGTGACAGAAAATTTAAAGATATACAATCTGTTTTTCTGTTGGGTGTAACTAGTAATTACATATTGAATGTGTCATCATTTTGGGGAATAAAATAACTATTATCACATTTCAATTAAATTTTAGAAAGGTAATAATTATTTGTTTATATGTATATAAAATATATTTTTATCTTTAGTTATAGTAAATCTTTAAAATTTGTGCTTTCTTTTTGTATCTTTAAGCTTATGGTCAATTTTTCAAAGGTTTTGTAATTCATCTATAATGCCTCATATTTTATTTCCACTCCAGCCTGGTAACAGAGGGAGACTCTGTATCCAANTAAAAAAAAAAAAAAAAGAAAAAGAAAGGTAGTTAAATGTTAAAATGAAGCAAGACAAGACAGATGCAGTCAATTTAGCAAACTGTCTCCACCTGAGAGTCATAAGAACTGATTTTCATGTATTTCTTAAGTCTTCATTACTTCACAGCCTGGCTAAATTGACACCTCACAAAAACTGTGTATTTTGTTTATAATTGACAAGTAGAAATACATACATGTACATAAACACACATACACCTTTGCAATCACATAACACCTGCTCCAACAAAGTCTTTATGAACCAATTATCAGCAAAGTTAAAGGGCTAAACTTTGAAGAGAACATACAATTAGATAAAATTGGCTTTGTTTTCTAATAGCTACTATCTCTGTTCATGGGATGGGATGTGAGGCAGATAAGACTCAAAACTTGATTACAATATAAAGTAACTTAATGTCATAAAGAAAAACATAAGCATATAAAAGAATAATAGCAGCTGTTAAAGAGGTTCAGAAAAACACTTTCAAGGTGTCTAGGGGACAAGATTAGGCTTTGAAAGAGAAGTCTGAGTTTTACATTAAATGATGTATAATTTATTAAATTATTAAATCTAGCTCTGTTTTAAAATTGTCACTTTTATTGAGGTATTATTTACATATAGTAATCTAAATGTATGAAGTGTTCAGTTTATGTGTTTTGACAACTCCAGATTCTTGTAAAACCACTATCAAGATATCACACACTTTCAACACCCCATGAAATTCTGTAATCTGTTCCTCCCTTTGTTTCCCACTCAAGGTAACCAGTGATTTACTTCCCAATAGTTTAATTTGCCTTTTCAAAAATTTTAAACAAGTGGGTTTACTTATTACACATTATTTTGTTTCTAACTTCTTTTAGTCAAGATATTTACTTTGAGATTTGTAAATGTGGTCATGTGCATCAATAATTCATTATTTTTTTCTTCGGGATTACTATTCCAAAGTGTGTATACATATATGCTTATTGTTTTCATGTCATATCATTTTGTATATATATTTAATATATGAACCCTACTGGCAGCATTTTTGGCTTCTGCTCTTTTAAAATGATTCTTTTAAGCTATTTTAATTGGTTTATTTAGATCATCTAGACCATTATCATTTAATTTAAGTATCCGTAAGCTTTGAACTGGCTATGAACCTTTTATTTTTCATTTGTTTTCTCCCTTTCCCCTGTGTATCCTATCTGTTTCTCAGTTTTCCCTTTTTTGTCCTTTCTTGAATTATTTGATTTTTTTGTGGATGTTATTTTATTTTATTTTTTTTTTGCAGCTTTAATTCTGATGCTTTGTATTAATTTAGTAAATAGTTTCTCTAGACATTGCAACATACATCAATGGTATTTGAGAATCTACTTATAGTTAGTATTATGCTATTTCATGTAAAATATGAACATTTCATACAATTCATAGGTCCTTTTATTCCTGTCTGCCACAGGGCGTAAAAATTTTTAACAAATTTCCTTTATATGAAAATGTTTCAGTTTTATATTTAAGAATATTTTTTCTTGATATTAAAATTATGGTTTACAGGGTTTTTTTTTCTTAGCATTTAAAATGTGTTATTCCACTGTCTTCTAGCCTTTGTTTCTCCTAATGAGGAACTGAAGATTAAATTGCTGTTTTTCTCTAAATCATATAGAATATTTCTACAGCTATTTTTGGAGATTTTTTTGTTTTCCTTTTTCAATAGTTAAATTAGTCTGTGTTTATGCCTGAAATAGATTTTGTAATTATCCTTTTGGGGGTTGGCTAACTTTTTGAAACTTTTAATTTTCTTTTTTGTCTTTCACCACACTTGAAAAGTTTTAAAAAATTATTTCTTTCAATAGTATTCTCATACATCCTATCTTTCCTCTCTTTCTGGGAATCAAATAACCTTTATGTTTGACCTCTTGATATTATTACACATGGCCCTGAGGTTCAGTTTACATTCTTTATTATATCTTGTTTTTCTCTTGTCTTAAAGTTGAATAATTTTTGTTGATCTGTCTTCAAGTTCATTGACATTTTAATCTAATATCTTCTGTCCTCTATTAAGTCCATATGACAAATTTTAAAATTCAGACATTTAATTTTTCAGTCCTAATGTGGGGTGTGTGTGTGTATGTGTGTGATTTACATGCTGGAATTTCCTACTTTTTCATTCATAATAGTCTATCTTCCTTTAAACACATTGAACATAGTTACAATTATTGCTATAGTATCCAAATGTAATAATCTCATCATTTCATCATCTGTGTTATTTTGAGACTGAACTCTGTTAATTTATTTTCCCTTGAGAAAAGTTCAAGTTTTCCTGGATCTTTATGTGTCAAGTAGTTTTAGATTACAATGGATGTTATAGAGTGGAGACATAGGATTCTGTTATAGTATTCTAAACAATGTTGATGTTAATGTTTTTGCTCACAATTAACTTCACTAGATTCAAACTTCAAATTGTGTCATACTTGCAGTGGACTGTGGCTCAGACCTCAGCTGAGATTGCTTTAAATCTGCTTCTCACCTGTGTGGTTCATAAGTTACCAGAAATTTAAGCAACATTTATGCACAGAATTTAGCTTTTCTTGGCACTATTTTTGCCAGGCTACCTTCCTCAATCTCAGGTGGTCTCGGTTGTTCCAGCTCCTTTCCTGGTTCCTCTTGACACAGGGTGATGGGCTTTCTCTTAGAGTTTTAGTTGTTCTATGATATAACTGCTGTAATCATTGTCTTCCTCCAAAGCAAAGACACAAAAATGGGAAATTTATTATATGATTTAGTTAATGATGATTTGTTCCAAGTTTTGAGAATCATCCAGAATCTGTCTGCTTTTGTTCACTCTTTAGAATCAACCAGCAGTATTGATTTTTGCAGTTGGTCTAAAGTTTGTGGTTGTTATCTAAGAAAGTGATCGCTTGCTTATAGCTTACTACTTCATATCAGCTGCAGAACATCTTGGAAAATTTTAGGGCTGTGAGGCGGGAGTGTGAACTAGGCCAAAGAACAAAACAAAGGCATGAAATGTTTATAACTCAGGAAAACAAGTATATTATTTACAATAAAATATTATTATTTATATTTTGTTATAAGATATTACTTCTGTGTCATAGAATTATCTATCATGGAATTTCTATGAATATAGGTTTTTATTCCTATAGAATTATCATTCCTATATCTTAGAATATTATTAAATCATGATACTTCAGGGAAATAGATATAAAAATGGTTATGAGTTATTCTCCTGGTGGTCAAAAAAATTTTGAAACTATTACTCCAAACAGTGACATGATCAAATTATATTCATGAATGATTATACTAGTAATAGTGTATAGGACTCATTGATTTTATCATAGACAAGGGTCAGAAATTATAGGCAGAATTAACCCAATAGCCCCAAGTAAAAAAAAGAGTATGAGAAAGAGTATAGGGCAATAAAAGTAAAGTGGGGAAATAACTGAGTATGACATGGTAGATATGGGAGTAGTAATATTTTCAGTGGCATTATGGTAACTCATAAAGCTAATGTAAACTTTAAAAATTATTACATGTAGAATCTATAAAACAATACCAGCCTAAATTAGGACAAAGAAAGAAAATGTTCCATATTATTTTCTTCTTATAGCTTGAATGAAAACAGACAGTGATGCTGACATTTACTTAAAATGGAAATCAGGAGATAGATCTAACTTGTTTTAAACCTTTTTATTTTTGACATCTACTCAGAGCCTATGCAATATTATGTGGCTATTCCTAATTAAGTTGCCCTCTCATGCCTCTCTTTTTATTAGGTAAAACTCATTTTAATGCTGACATGATAATACATTAAGACTTCTAATCTTTGAACAATAATGTAAATAAATCATTATAGTGTATTTAATTAATATTAGTTAAGACTAGCTATGCTCCATTATTTTGCATGTCTTTAACAATAATTATGCAATCTTTCATTATTCTCATTGATTAAAATGAAATATAATCAGATAATTAGCAAAACCTTAATCAAAATAGCCCTATATTTTTCATTCGAGAAAAAAAAAATTAACATAGTATTTTAAATATAGCTTAGAACAAAAGCAGGTAGACAATATATATTTTATAATTATAAATTTTCATTCTGTTCTCATTGGTAACTTTTTATCATTTAAAAATATGTATGCCAAACACAAGAGTAACAAATTATGATGGCTTTTGCTGCTCTGAATGTTCAAATGCATAAGGATTGAGACATTTACAGAGTTTTCTCTCTTTGAACTGAAGAAATCTATTCCCTCTTTCACCTTAGCACTCAACCACATTTTCTACTTCAGATTCAAATATATTATTTCTCAAGGAATGGCTATGATATAGATACATCATAGTTATTGTTCATATAAAATATTCTTTGAACTATAACTTCAAAAATATGGCAAAATGATATGCTAAATATCAAAGAATTCTTAGTTTCTGATTCTTACAACAAGAGATAAAATATAAACATTACAGCCTACACGCACTCTTGACTACATTATTTTTATGACTGATATAAATACATTTAATTATTCTGCCATATTTAAGATTTCTTCAATTAAATATTTGCAGTCTTCCCTTAAAAAAATTTCAGCTGAGAACATCTGTAACAGGCTTAAAATAGTTTCCTAAACACATAAACACAGTTAATTATTCTTCCACATTTAAGATTCCTTCAACAAAGTAAGTTTACAATCTTCCCTTAAAAAAATTTCAACTAATAACATCTATAACAGGCTTAAGCTATTTTAATAACATTGCATGTGACTTTAATCTTAATGTGAATTTGGAGTTGTGCCTTGACACTGTTGAACATATATTGATGTCTTGAATAATGTCAATCTGAATTTAAATTTTGGTAGGATTGGGAACATAATCACTGAGATAATTTTAAATTAAAGGGTCAATATGTTGGTCATTATGTTATCTCTCAAATGAAAGAACTATAGAGAACCTGTCTTTTTAAATTGCTCCTGCCCAAGATATAACACTTAATCTTGTCCTCTATCATCAAGTTTGTGTTCTCAAAACCTCCAGAGAGACATTGTCCTAACTCTGCTCTAGGATATACCTCTTTGGACAGTGTAATGAGCCATTTGTTTCTAAATTAACAACCAGAACACAAAACATTCTTTTTTCAACTTCTTTTGTTTTTGGCTGGACTTCGTATTGTCCTCAAATTATCAAGACTATACTGAGGGGTGGGAGACTATGGGAGGAATAGCAGGGGTGGGATTAAGGAGGGATGGCATAAGGAGAAATACCTAATATAGATGATGGTATGATGGATGCAGCAAACCGCCACCATGGCACATGTATACCTGTGTAACAAATCTGCACAATCTGCACATGTACCTCAGAACTTAAAAGTATAATAATAATAAAAAAGAACTACTTCCTGGTCAGCGCAGAATTTCTTTTTCTGTGCCTCTATTTGAACGAATTCTTCTTTTTGTAACTGAGTATAAGTAAATAAGCTGATCCATATGCTTGACATGGCCTCTTTTGTTTTACAGTTTTGTCTAAAATAAAGAAGGTTACTTTGTCTTCACAAGAACTTTTTGGCCAATGACATTTGGGTGAATAGGTGTGTTTAGAAAATTGTAGAGGCCAGTGAAATTTCTATTCTATCAATCAGCATAATTATTCTGATAGTTCATGTAAAGCTCTTAAAAATCAAAGTAAATTAAATATTACTATGTTATGTACTTTTCATATTTATGTTTTCATTCAATTTAATCTTTGATTCAATATTTTACAGCAACATATTCATACAGCGATGGTATATGTATTGAGTTGCATTCATTATTTTTGTGATGTATTTTCTTTTTTTTCCAAAAGCCACATTTCTGCTTGTTGGTACATTTTAAGAAATCCAATTATAAATACTGTTGAGGTTTTTGTTTGTTTTGAGACAGGGCCTTGCTCTGTCATGCCAGATGGAATGCAGGGGCACAACCATACCTCATAATAGTCTGGACCTCCCAAGCTCATCAATGCTCCCACCTCAGCCTCCTGAGTAGCTAGGTGTACCAAGACTCACCACTGTGCCTGGCTAATTTTTAAAATTTTTTTAGTTGCCTAAGCTGGTCTCCAACTCCCAGGTTCAGGTGATCCTTCTGCCTCAGCCTCCCTAAGTGCCACGACTCTAGGTATGAGCCACTACACCTGGACAGTTTTTGTGCTTTAAATTGACCTTATTGAACTCTTTTAGTAAGAATTATCTCTTTAAAACTATTTGTACTAGAAAAATCATCCTTATAGAATGTTTGTTCTTATTTAATTTTGTATTTGTATTGTTTTCTTTGTAGTAAAAACCTCTAAACTGACCTAAGTATCCTATTAATAACTTATGTCAATTTCTCACTAAGGTTAGCTTTAATATTTAATATCTCATTAAACTTAGAATTTAATTTTAGTCAACCTTCCTGGAAGTGGTGGAATTACTGTTTGACTGCTTTCAACAACTTTTTATTTCATCAGTTTCTTCCTTGCAGCAATGCTAAAGCCTCCAATGATAAATGCATAGATGTGGAGGTTATCTTAAAATCATGGGAGAACTAGTAATATCTTGATATCACTAGAAGAGTTGGCCAGCTATCTGGTTAGTTTAATTTTAATATTTTTTAGATTTTCCCAAAAACTATATTACTTTGGGACTAAATCTCTCCATATTACAGTTCTAATTGTAGCCTGAACTTGTTGGACTAAATGATCTATAAATTCCTTACTAGTCATATCAATCTTTAAATTCAAGGTTTTAGATATTGTAAAGAACTGGAGCAGGACACAGAGAAAACTGGTAATGTTACAAGTATTCTGTCAATGCAATGAACTCTGAGCAACAAGGAAGACCCCTTGGAGTTTTCTAAGTAAATAAACTCTTAGTATGTATGGTCAGCTACTATTGTTATGATTTTTCTATGAGAGATTACATATAAAACGTTCATGTGAACTGTTTAAAATAGATACTAAAATTATTAATTATCAAAAAATATGCTTAGAGATGTGCAATGTCTTTCACTAGAGTTATTTACATAGCCTACTATTTCTTACCCATTTTTCCTATGTATTTATTTAATTTTTAAAGAGTGGACTTGGTTGGATTTATCCTCCCGTGTAGGTATCTCGAACCAGAGGGCTAGATATTATTAAAGGCATTCCTAACCAAATTGATTTGGACACTGGTGAACTAAGTGTCCTAGATGTAAGTTCCTTTGCTTTCATACCCATTTCCACCACAGAAATGTTAGCTGTAAATTCGACATAATTTTCAAATGTGAAAAATCTTTATAGAAATTTTTCTCCCTCGAAGGTCAAAGTAGAATAGTATCATTTATTTGAACATATATTAAAATAACACTTATTTGATATTTATTAAAATTGCTTCATCTCATATGAACCTTGAAAGTCAATAGTATCAATAAAAAAATGATTTAGCATTCATTTTTGTCATGGCAAAGATGTGGATTATAAAACAGTACTTTTTTAGTTTTTTTTTTAAGCTTAAAGCTAGATATAGTCAATACATATAAATTTACATCTCTGGTATTTATATATTTTACATTTTATTTTTCTAGCATTTCTTTTCTTTTTCAATATGCTTGCTGCATTTAAGCAATAATTTTCCAACCTTAGAACATAAATCATAATAGCATTCAATCCTGAAGCGTTCAGCTTCAAATTGTTAAAATCTGTTTAATGCATGAAACACAGTTGACCTGTTTCTTTCCTCCATTCTCTAAAAAAGCCCTGCCTTTAAAATATCAAAGAATTCCTGTCCTACATCTCAAACTGGCATGTGTATCTTATACTAAAATTGCTCCTTTTCTGTTTTATTTTTTAAGGCACTGTATATTTGTGCAGTTGTGTGTGTTTGTGTGTGTGTGTGTGTGTGTGTGTGTGTGTGTGTCTGTGTGTGTTGCTGTCTATCAGTGTGTGAATTCTGATGTTTCTTTTTTTCTGTTAGGTGGAAACATTAGAATATAGGGAACATTCACCTAAATTTTAACTAGAAAAAATATTTCAGATGGAGAAATAGAGAAATAATTTTCTAATAATTTCAAATAGAGAAATAATTTTCTCTATTTCATTCTCCCTGTTTCTCTTTCTCTCTCTGACTCTACTCTGTAATGTTATGTAAGAAGTTAGACTACTATTTATAGTTAAGAGAGAAGAAGAAGGATAATTCTTATATCTCAGGACAACTCAGCTTTTACATAGGACCTTAGTGACACATTGAGATTTGAGGGGTGTGGCTGAGGAATTGATGAAGACTCGTGAAACATGTTAAAGCTTATCTGCTCCAATAAAAAAAGAAAAAGACATTTTAGAAGGCTTTAATAGTAGGTTTTCTTTTTAAATTTTTAATGTTTAACTCCATGCACAGCTAAAAAGTTCACTGCTATTTTTACACTGGATATAAAGATGGAAAGGGAGCACATGTTTTTAAAGATGAGGAAAGTGAAGCCAGGAGGTTATGCAACTTGTCCAAGCAAGTTATTGGAGCCAAATTTCAAACTTAGGCTCTGTTTTCTTGACAACTCACTGCTGTAATTAATAATGATAATGTGAATAGCAATAATGCTTTAAAATATGTATTGAGTGCTCAGATGGAAGTCAGACTTTGTAGCCAATTAAGTTATGGATTTTCCAATTCGACAAACAAAAGTGATATTTCTAGTGAAATCCCCAGATATTTTCTTTCCTCAAATAAACTAATGCAATCTATTTAACCTTTTAAAATCATTAACGAGAGTATTCTATTTAACTAAAAAAAATACATATTTGTGTAAGGAAAAGACAAGTAAAATAAATTTGTGTTAAATTCAAAATTACATGTTTTTATTTTTACTTTTTTCCTTCTCTTTAAATGCAGTGAACTTCAATTATTTGAAAATCATTTTTTCCTTATCTCCTGCTTTGTTTCTCCTCTTAATGCTTGTATTTTGGTTTTTTACTGTTCGTTAGCACTTTCAGCTAAAAGGTTAACTAACAGCATGTAAGAAACTCTGAAATTCAAATAAGCCAAGCATATGCTTGTTCTCAGGGCTAACATTCAGTTTCAACTACCAGTGTGACTTCTGGCAGCAGAGTGGCACATAGCACATTTGCATGAAGTTTTAATTTGTACTTCCTTAACACAGGTTAGCACTGATGTTTCTTTCAGGTTATTTTCTACAACCACATAGTGGGCATTTTGAGTTCCCCAAAGAAGTAATTTAATTTGTATTTTTCATGGATTAAAAATACCTAAAATAAAATTTTGGAATATAGATGAGATTTTTCATATATATGCAATTGAAAAGGAAATAAATTAAAAAGTAATTCGACATAACATATCACTTAATATGGAAGAAAGAATGCAGAAGGCAAGAGATCATGAAGGTTTGCAAGATTAATATTATTGCTCTGAAGGCATTTACTGAAGTTAAAATAACACAACTTTTTCAGTTGCCAGAAAAAAATTGCACTGGTCAGAATTAAACAAGCAAAGAAGACTTTATTCAAGTCTATAGCAATAGAATAGAGACATTGAAATTGATTTCCCCAAAACAAAAGGCTGGATGTTTTTATATTTTTCAAGACTGGCAGAGTTTTAACCCCTGGAATGAGTTAATGGAAAATTACTGGAGGACATTAAGGGCAGATTGGTCAATGAGACTAGGCCATTCCTGTTTGCTAATGGTCCCTTACAAACTTCTACCCTTCCAAAGAGACTGAGAGCGTGGGACACTATCTCCTTAGATGGCTATATTTCAAAAAATGGTTCCTGGATTTTTTAGAAAGACACTTCTGGTTTGTAAAACTGGCGATAGACTGGGAGGAGACATACTTCAAAGAGCCAGAGAAAGAATTTGTACTTGCAAGTGTTCTGAACTAAATGGTCTAAGAGAAAGGAGATCATGAGCTTATAGACAGGAGGAAACCCCTCTATGGTACAGTCAAGCAGAGTGAACATTAAGGCCCTCTGGTCATAATGTATACAGAAAGGTTGAAAATAATTCCTGAGAAGATGCTAATAATTTATTTTAATCCACAATCCAGTAAGGTCTAGGTACTTCAGCCTGCCTCTATGGCAGAAAGCTTAATACACAGGTATTACTTATCTAACGTTACTGAAGCTAGTTGTTATTAGTATTTGATATACGTGTAAGTACTTCTGCATAATCTAGCCTAACATAAGATGTTTTGCTAAGCTATCCCTCCCTTGAATTTGCAAAATATAATTGCATTTGCTCTTTCATATTCATCCAACTGTCAGCTGAACAAAGACAAACACTTTCTTTGTGAAGATTTATGGCAAGCAGTTCAAGTTGCAATCTGCAGTACCACAGAAATTTCCAATAATTCAAATGCTGAAAATAGTTTAAGAAATGTTATCCTTGGGCTAGTTATGTCTTTGGCAAAGAAAGTTCATTTAATATAATTACCTATTCTTTACATTTTTAAATGGAACAGAATATGTCAGTCTCCAAACTATTGTCTCTAGGCAGTAAATTCTAAATTCCAGGAAGAAGAAATTTTTGAGAAAGAAAAACAAAGTAATTCTAGAGAAGAATTTGAAAGCAGCATTAGGCCATGGCCCTTCCATAATTAGACACTAACCCTTCACTCCAGTAATAGTGAAGTATATGAAGTCATGAGATTGGGCAGTTAATAGGCTGCAAACTTGAAGCCATTTCACTGTGTAAGATACAATGAATTCCTCGTCAAAGTTTTAGGCTGTTAACTTCCTTGTTCTTTGTTCTTAAACTCAACTTTCTTGTTCTCCATGCCTCCTTGCTCTTAATTACTATAAACAAGCTTCCCATCAGCTCTAATCAATAACTCACATCTGTTCCCTTGGTTAATCACTCTGCACCCATTCCACCCTTTGAAACCACATGTCCCACTACTGTAACTCATGCCCCCCTTCTCTTCCTTATTTGGGAAAATATTCACAAACAGCCAACAGGATCAGCTTAGATTGTGTGGTCCTACCCCAGCCCATGGGGGGAGTGACACAAAGGTAAAGACTGCATGTTAAAGATAAAAAAACCCTTCTCTCCTTTGTTCAGTGTGCTCTTGCTGTTGCACTATCCACAACACTCACGGTTCTGCCGAAGTAAATTGCCTTGCTGAGCAAATTTCTGTTTCAGTGCAATTTCTTTTGCAGCACCCCAAATTTTTTTTCCCATTTATTTAATTGCATTTTAGGTTTGGGGGTACATGTGAAGAACATGCAAGATTGTTGCATAGATACACACGGCAGTGTGATTTGCTCCCTTCCTCCCCATCACCTACATCTGGCATCTCTCCCCTTGCTATCTCTCCCCAGCTCCCCATCCCCCACCGTCCCTCCCCTATTTCCCCCCAAATGACCCCAGTGTGTAGTGCTCCCCTCCCTGTGTCCATGTGTTCTCATTGTTCAACACCCACCTATGAGTGAGAACATGCGGTGTTTGATTTTCTGCTCTTCTGTCAGTTTGCTGAGAATGATGGTTTCCAGGTTCATCCATGTCCCTACAAAGGACACAAGCAGCACTCAAAAATTTTGTTTCCAAAAACCGTCAGAGTTAAACTTAGAAATTTTTTTCTCAATCTATAAACATTTGACATTATCAAAGAAAATGTGTGATATTTTAACTGTAAAGATTACAAAATTGTTTTATAAATATCTTTCTTAAGTGAAAATAGCATTTGGAATCATGTATATTGTTGTTCCTTACTATCTGTGAGAACTGGTTTCAGGACCTCAGCGGAGCCCAAAATCCATGGACGCTCATTCATTATATAAAGATGGCATAGAATTTCTGTATAATTTGTACATGTATTTCCATATACTTTAAATCATCTCTAGATTACCTTATGAGGGCTAAACTCTGATTTTTTAAATATATATTGCCCATATTCCTATCTAAGAGATCTGGGGAGTCATGCCCTATAAACCATACATTTTCAGATGGGTTATATTTAACCCTATATATTGTGACTTACTTTCTAACCTGACCCTAGCATAACACTACAAGACAAGGAAAAAAATCAAAATATTTTACCCCAAATATGTATTTCTTTGTCACATTTTGAAATGGCCCGCAAGCCATCCTTTATGGGCCAAAATTCGCATCTGTAAAGAATCCCTATTAACATAGCTAGACCTTTTTCTTTCAGGATCCTCTAATTCTGAATACATCACTGAGACTCCAGTACCTTTTAAAAAGTCTGAATAGGAAACACTTGTCATCTACTGTTTCTAAGGCCAGCCGCTATGAGACTTCAAAAGAACCTTGGTCTCCAAAGTCTTTTGTCCTAACCTGAACATTTTCTTTCTTTTGATGTTAGATCTTTAGACAAAACTCAACCAATTGTCAACAAGAAAATGTTTAAATTTACCTATGCCCTGGAAACCCCCTCCCCGCTCCCAACCACATGCTTCAAGTTGTATCATCTTTCTAGAACAAATCAGTGCATTCCTTACATTTATTTAATTGTCTCTTGCCTCCCTAAAATGTATAAAACCAAGCTGCACACCAACCATTTTGGGCACATGTTCTTGGACCTCCTGAGGGCTGTGTCATAGGCCATGGTCATTTATATTTGGCTCAGAGTAAATCCCTTTAAATATTTTACAGAGTTTGATTGTTTTCATCAACACTTGTAATACTTAATATCATGTGAATGCTATGTAAATAGTTGTTATTCTGCATTATTTTATATTTATATTATTTTTCATTCCTGTGTTATTTTTTTCCCAATATTTTGAATCTGAGGTTGGTTGAATTTGCAGATATGGAACCCACTGTAATCAAGGGCTGACTGTATTTAATTATGTAATTAACCCACCTAGAGAGTAATAATTTTTCACAGAAAAATATAAAAATAGATGAGAAGACTATGCTGTTTGGGCTGCAAAGGGTGGAAGCTTAGCTCAAAGTAATTTAATTCAAAAGAATGGAAAAAGTGTCAAGAGAGATAGTGAAACTCTATTGAACACACACACACACACACACACACACACACACACTCTCTCTTCTAAAGATAGAACATTTTCTTCCCAATCACCATGTTGCACAGCCTCTCCTGTGCACCTGGGCATGCAATGGCTGACAAACTTCCTAATAAAATTTAGGTGGAGGTTTTTCCCTGGGATATATTTCCAGTCATTTGAACATTCCAGATCACTTGCTATGCTACATATATAGGCATGTATCACTTGACAACAGGAATACATTCTGAGCATTTGTTGTTAGGCAATTTTACTGTGCAAACATCATAAAGAGTACTTATACAAACCTAGGTGGTATAGCATACTACATACTGAGGCCATATGGTGTAGCCTATTGCTTCTAGGCTACAAACGTGTACAGCATGTTACTTACTGAATACTGTAAGCAATTGTAACATATTGAGATGTATTTATGTATTTAAACATATCTAAACATAGAAAATGTAGAGTAAAAATTCACTATATTCTTATGGGACTACCATTGTATATTCAGTACTTTGTTGACTGAAGTATCATTATAAGACATATTATGTATCTTTTTGAAACATGAAAGTATAGTATATGACTTCTGGCTTCAACAGACAGATTAGTTTTCCCCCTACTTGGTCAATTTGATTCTTTACACCAGGAACATGTAGTTTGCTGATCTTTCTTCTCTAGGTGAGTAGAAGAATTACCACAGTATCCATCATCCCTTGATTTTAGGGCTCCTTTATGTTTATTACTCCCTAAGTTATATATTTTCCAAATAATTCTCTCTGCCACTGCCATCTTAATGTAGTTATTAAATACTAGGGACACCTTCTTCAAATGGCTCTTGAAAGTACCACCTCCTGGCAGGAGGCCAACCAATACAAAACCAGCACAATAAACAAAACACAACCAAGGACTCACACAGTGCCCACTTCACTCCCCTGCCACGTCTACCAGAGTGGGTGCTGGTATTCATGGCTGGGAGACTTGAAGATGAATCACATCATTGGACTATTTGCAAACATTCCCCAGGATCAGCCTGGAGCTCAGTAGCTCCACTGGGTAGCTTGACTCAGAAGGGCAATAACAGTCATTGCATTTCAGTTTGCAGGAAGTCCTGTCACCCACATCAAGTGTTTTCACCAGCATGATAGTGGTAAAAAATAGGCACATAGACCAATGGAACAGAATAGAGAATGCAGATTGAGAAACAATCAAGTCCTGATAGAGAGAACAGAATCTTGTGGAGTTAGAAAATAACTCTATAAATTTAGTATGCATGGCTGTTTTACAGATGGTATAAGGTAAACCATGACAGGCTGAACTAAGACCCCACAATGATACTTCAAGTCTGAATTCACGGAACCTGTGAATTGATTTGCTTACATGATAAATGAGGCTTTGTATATGTGATTAAGTATTTTAAGATGGGGAGGTGATCCTGGATTAGTCAGGTGAGCCTAATAGAATCATACATTTCCTTATAAGCAGAAAGCAAAATAATCAGAGTTAGAAAAGAGATACATTGACAGAACTAGAAGTTGGAGTGATGCACTGTGAACCAAGGAATGAAAATAGCCCCTAGGAGCTGGAAAAGGCAAGGAAACAGATTTTCTCCTGAATCCTCTAGAAGGAATGTCTTAATTTTGGCCTCCTGGCCTCCTTAACTTTAAGAAAATAAATCTACATTGTTTTAAGTCACTAAGTTTATAGTTATTTGTTAGAGCAATAAGAACTAACACAGTAATCTATCCCATAAGTGACAAATTTCGAATTTAAAAAATGATCTTCTGTTTACACAATATATCCACTACCATATCTCAATTTATTTATCCTAAAAGTAAGTTGATGATTTCTCAAGTTCGTTGCAACTTAAAAATGCATGATTCTATGTATAGGACTAGATGATGTTGTGAACCAGTTTTTGTAGCAAATGAGTGACTTTAGCTTATAAGTAGTGACAAATAGTTAAAACATATTATTACCTACAACAAATTCTTCCTACATCCCTGAACACTCCAGAATATGTTTACCGATTAACATATCTTCTTGAAATATGCAATTATATAAGCAGAAAAGTGCTGAAAGCCAGAAACATGCTGTGACAAAAGGGAATTGTGGATTCAATCAGTGTGCATTTAGAATAACAGATTGTGAAATCATAGGTAAAAGAAAAAAATGTCTCCAGAAGTAATTTTATCTCTAATCTATAATCGATAAAAAGGGAAAAAATGTGCAATTTATCACCTTTTAGTTGAGCTGTGAATTTGAACTGTTTTAGAAATAATTAAATCCATTTGTGCAATTATCTAAATGTATAGTTTCCTTTAGGTGACTAAAATTATTATTTTGTGGAGCAATGAACCATGTACAATCAATTTTGATGTGAATATTAAAACTGTGCCTTTATATTATATGAAATAATTTATAACTGTATAATTATAAAATGACTGTCTATGACTGCTTGGAATTGTTGATGTTTGGTAGACTTCTCCAAAAAAAAAGACTATAGCAAATAGTCATAGCTTTGTAATTTTAAATATAAAGAAGATGTGAAAGGACAATTCAAAGTGTACAATGTAATCAGTTCTTATCTTCTGAATTTAGATAATCTTTGTATACTCAGTTCTAATAGTAAGCTCTACCCAGAATCTCCTGAACATGAAACATTAATGAAAACAACTAGATCTTGTCAAATAAATAAAACTAAGGATGTTCCCATTTATCTGTATAAATAACTTATGTTCTGACAATAATTCTAGATGCAAAGCCTATAAGAACTAGAACCTTACAATGTATATTTAAATTTAATTGATTTCTTAAAAGTATAATGATAATAGATGATTTTATGAAGATTAAATATTAGGTTCAAATTATAGTTTCCTGAATAACTCCTCTATGAGGATCATAGAATACGGTTTTTGGCTTAATAAATTAAGGCTATGAAGAAAACTGAAAATACAAGGTAGTTAATTTACAACCAAATAAAATACCAGAGTTTTCAGATATGGCACTCTCTACTAACACCAAACATTATTAAACAGCAGGTGACTTACTCATTTACTTGCCATTTACTTTATTTTTATATAATTGTTAGAGATAACCTTGCTATTACAAAATTTGTTGGAAATGCTAATTTCTGTCCTTAGGATTGTTTACTTGAAGTATGCAGTATGAGGACCATAATTTTGAATAAATAACAAATAAGAGGTAATACGATAATAAAGAATTATAAATATAAGAAACCATACAAAGGGCATGCAGTCTCTATGATGTAAATTTTTTGTATTTTGTGATTTTAGTCAAGTGCATTGTTATGATGTGATTACCAAGAAAATTTCCAGGCCATTACGCAAGTGATTAAAAGAGTGGTGTTTAATCCTGTCCAAATTGGATTGATGTGGTCTGGAGTTACTATTGAGATTACTTTTAATAGTTAATTCTTTTCATAGAAATTATTCAACAATTTAAAGTCAGAAATAAAAGTGTCACAGGAATAATATACAATTTTATTGACATATAAATAAAATCAAATGCACAAGTCTTGAACAGATCAGTGAGTTTTGACCATTGAATTACACCCATGTAACCACCATCAAAATGGAGAGATAATTGTCATCATGCTAGAATCATTATTCATATCTCTTTTATTTTTGTTCTTGAATTAATATAGACAATATTATTCAATACATGTTTGTTTGTGTGTTTTTGTCTAGCTCCTTTTGCGCAGCATAATTTTTTTTCTTTTGACCATCACCCAGGCTGGGGTGCAATGGCATGATCTCATCCAACTATAGTCTCGACTTCCCAAGCTCAGGCGATTTTCTCATCTCAGCCTCCTGAGTAGCTGGCACTAGAGGCAGGCACCACCATATTTGGCTAATGTTTTTTTTGCATTTTGGTAGGGGCAGGGTTTTGCTATGTTGCCCAGCCTTGTCTCAAACTCTTGGTCTAAAGTGATCTCCCCTCCTCAGCCTCCCAATGTGAGGATTATAAGCATGAGTCACCTTGCCCAATCCGGATAATTTCCTTTGTATGATGCACCCATGTTGTTGCATTATTCATAGTTTGTAACTTTTATTATTTTATAGTATTACATTAAAAAACACACATAACAGTTTGTTTGTCCAACAGATTGTCCATTAAATGTTTGCTGACATTTAGTTGTTTCTAGTTTTTGGCTACTGTAAATAAAGCTGTTAGGAATCTTACTGTGTAAGACTTTTGAGAGCATATATTTTTGTTTCAGTTATATAAATACAAGAATGTGTTTGCTAGGTAATATGGTAGATATATTTTTAAGTTTATGAAAAACCGTTCAAGCAAATTTCAAAAATATTTATATCATTTTATCCTTTCCTCAGAAATGTATGACATTTCAGTTGTTCTATAAAGTTGGCAATATTCAGTGTTGTCAATGTGTTTCTTTTTCCTATATGAGTTTATGTGAATTGGTATCAAAATGTGTTGGAATTTAAACCTTCATCATATAATTGTGTTAAACACATTTCCATGGGTGTATTAACCATTAGTATATCTTTTTTACCAAGTATATATATATACACATATACACACATATACAGGTATGTAAATAAATAGATATATAGATAGGTTGTATGTTTGCTTATGTAGACACAATGTGTATATCATTGGCAGAAATCTTTACATGTTATTGATAGGAGTCCTTTGTGAAACATATGTATTGATGATATTTTATCTTATTGCAGGATTTACCTGTTCTATTGTTAATATCCTCTGGTAATCAGAAATTGTTTTTTTCTAAGTAAAATATATAATATTTTCTCTTATGTTTTATCATTTTGTTACTTGTACAAAACATATATCTGCTTATTCCAAGATCAAAAAGCCATACTCTTGTATTAGCAAGGGTTCTTGAGAGAGACAGAACAAATAGGATATATAAAGATATATGAGAAGACTTACTATGGGAATTGGCTCACATGACTATGGAATCCAAGACATGCTGTTTGCAAGCTGAAGAACCAGGAAAGCCAGTAATGTAACTCAGCTTCTTTGGAAGGCCTGAAAGCAAGGGAAACCTATGATGCTACTCCCAGTTTGAGACTGAAAATATTAGAAGCTTTCATGTCTGAGGGCAGGAGAAGATGAATATTCCAGCTCCAGAAGAAAGAGATAGTTCCCCTTTCTCAGCTTTTTTGTTCTATCCAAGCCCTCAAGGGCTTGTACGATGTCTGTTCGAATTGTTGAGGGACAATTTTATTTTCTCAGTCCACTGATTCTAAGGCTCTTCCAGAAACACTCTCACAGACACACCCAGAAATATTTTTTTGAACCAGCTACTTGGGTATCCCTTAACCAAGGCAAGTTGTCACATAAAAGTAGTAATCACAACTCTTAGATTTTCTTTTAAAGATGTGATGCTTAATATTGAGTGTCAACTTGATTGCATTGAAGGATGCAATCCTGGGTGTGTCTGTGATTGTGTTGTAGAGGAGATGAACATTTGAGTTAGTGGACTGGGAGAGGCAGGCCCACCCTTAACCTATGGGCACATCCCCTTGGCTGCCAGCACAGCTAGAAAAAAGCAGGCAGAAGAAAATGGAATGAGCAGAATTGCTGAGTCTTCTGGCCTCCGTCTTTCTCCTGTGCTGGATGCTTACTGCCCTGAGCATCATACTCCAATTTCTTTGGCTTTTGGACTTTTGGACTTACACTAGTGGTTTGCCAAGGACTCTGAGGCCTTCGGCCACAGACTGAAATCTGCACTGTCAGCTTCCCTACTTTTGAGGTTTTGGGACTTGGACTGATCCATTACCGGCTTCCTTGCTCCTCAACTTGCAGATGGTCTATCTTAAAATTTGACCTAGTCATTGTGTGCGTCAATTCTCTTTAATAAATTCCCTCTCATATATACATATATCCTATTAGTGTTGTCCCTCTAGATAACTCTGACTAATATAGAAGGCTTATCATTCTAGTTGGTTTAGGTTTATATTTAAACTTGCCAAGTATATTTGTGTGCAAACTTAGTCAATATATGTTTTATATTAAAATATTCAGACATTTAAGTCTATAAAATTTTTTGGCCATTTTCTCTACAAATATTTCTTCAAGCCCATTACCCTTTTCTCTTTCCTCACTGTCTGTGAACTAATTACACATGTGTTAAACATTTGATATTATTTCATAGATCTCAGACCCTCTTTTTATTTTATTATTATTTTTGTGCCTCAACTTGGTTAATATTTAGTGATTTGTTTTCAAGATCACCATCCTTTTCTCTCTGCTATTAAGGTATAGGAATTTAACCTATACTAGAGGTACTTCTGTGTTTTTCTTTTTTGTCTATTTTGATTCAATTAATCACTGGCTTCAAAAATTTTTCAACAGAATATGACTTTTCATAAGGTAAGAATTGGGGCCTGAGTACTGGTGATACTCCCAAGGTTTGTCTCTGCTTTATAACTCAGCCTTCGTCTTTTGGGGATGATCAGGTGTGTTCTTGAAACTCCAGCCCACTTCTAGCTTTATGTACCTCAGAAAGTCTCCCTTAATCTTGCTACCATTTTGTGGCTTTTATTGGCACTGATTTCACTTGGTGAAGCTTTGATATCCTTGGGGGGGGTGGATTTCTCTTAGCTATCCTGGTGTTTATACTGCCTTTCTGGGACTCTTGCTGTGAACTCAGCAAAGCCTTTCTGTTCCTCTGGGGCACCTCTCTGGGCTCTCTTTTTCTATTCCCAATAACTTGCAGACTACTATCATGCACTCTCAGAAAGAGCTCCTGAACTTTGAGAAATTTCTCTCAATTTTTCCAGTACTCCCCTCAGTGCTTGGTGGGCTGTTGCTGTTCATTCAGAAAGGGCTCACTGTGTACATTGAGGAGTTTCCCTTAGTTCTTTTCACCTGCTTCTACTTAAATGAGCCGCTATTTTGCTCTTGCAAGGTGTAACTAGATATACCTCAGGTTGTTTCTCTCAGAATTTCTACTCTTCCCTAAACTGCCAGCTGCTGACTTTCAGTTCATAAAGATATTTTCCTAGGAGTTCTTCCCCAGTGCAATATCCTTGCTTCCACTTATGATGTACTCATGCTCTGCACTTGGCAAAAACCCTCTAAGACAGAGTTGGCAAGTGAATTACTGTGATTGGCATTCCTCAAAATTGTAATTGGTTAGGCTAATTTTAAAGATATGGCCTTTAAAAGTTACACAGATTACTTCTTTCCCCAGTTTATATAGTGTTGGCTTCTCCTTGTGCCACGCTCAAAATTGTTAGCAACTGTAGACTTCTTGCCTAAAATTTATTTCATTTAAGTTTCTTTGCATCCACAGATCACTGATTTATTTTATTAGATTTCTTTATTGTTATTGCAGGAATAATGCTCTCTTGCAAGAATCAGAATGGAAAGCCAAATTGTATGTGTTTCACCTTCCTAAATTTTTTCCTTTATGGACTAAGTGCTTGAGGGAGATAGATATTATTATTTTATAGGTCCATCTACTATAAAACTAGATTTTTCCAAAAAAATTCATATTTATGATGTATAATGAAATTATATATGCTGGTCCTGGAATATAGCAAATGAGAACAATCTTGAAAGAATCTGTGATTAGAGAAATATAAAATTAAGAGTTTAATTTATTTGAGCTGAAATGAGTAATCTGCTGCTGGCCCTTTTCCCGTTTTAAATTCAGTGGCTCTTAACTTAATAAAATGAAATAAAATTTGGGCTTTTTATATGTCATTGGGGCTTTTCTGTTGCAGTTCGTCAATGAAGCACTATTGTTCTGCCTAGGTATAATAACGTTCTCTACACCTACTTTTAAAACACCAATTAATAGTAATGCTGTATTATAGCATATCATTAAAACTAATCATTAAAGAAAAAGAATTACCCAAAAAATGTATAACTAGAGGTACCTGAGGTTTATTTGATGATTAAGAAATGGTGTATTTCTAGATAAGTAGACTAAAGTTGGGATCCCATTTCACCTACAGTCTTTATATTGTTCACAAGAAAGAGTACAAGCCTTCTTGAAAATATATACCTAAAATTCATTAAAAGTCATTATGTCTTGCCCTCATACTGATTTTACTGATATAGTTATGATCTTTATAATCTTACTCTACTCAAGAGGGAAAATATTTTTTTAAATAATTTCCCCGTTACATGAGTGTGTATTTTTGTGATTAAAGAAGGTCATTGACTTCACATTTACATTCAAAATGGTTTTCTTATTTAAAAGATGATTGTTCCACTAATGTCATTGTTTATTGAAATGACAACATCTGAAATTTGAATTTAATGAAAACAAATTCTATTATGAGAAAATAGGTATAATGACATAAATTTCCATTTCTTAAAATGTATGTTTCATCTAAGTTGTTGAAAAAGCTGTGGGTACTTTAGGGATTTTCTAATTCAGTGGTTCTAAAGCTTTTGGTTTTAGCATCCCTGTACACTATTAAAAAGTTTTATATACCTAAAGAGCTTTAGTCTATATTAGTTATATGTATCAACAGTTATAATATTAAAACTCAAACTAAGAAGTTTAAAAAATATGCGTTCATTATTTTACTTAAAAATAACAAATTAAGTACATGACGTTATATAATGTTAACATAGTTGATATTTTTCTAAAGATAACTTTATTTTCCAAAATATTTTGTCCGTTCTCCTTAATGTTTAACTTGATACGGGTCAACTGGATTTTCATATGAACTTCTCATTCAGTCTGTTGCAGGATCACATGTAACATAGCCTCAGAAAATCTTTACTGTATATTCTTGAGTTAAGGAGTGAAAAGGCAAATTATATCTTCGTATTAGGATCAAAATGATTTTAACCAGACACATACCCTGAAATAGTATGGTGATCCCTGAAGTATGCCAAGACCACACTTTTAGAAGTATTAAAGTTTACAGTGTAAAAATCTTAAATATAATCAGTTAAGCACCTTAGAGTTTCTAGGCAATCCTCCCATGAAGGCTTTTCAAATGATTGATACTGCTATGGTTTTCTCTTTTGGTTTTGAAAATTTCTCCAAAGGACTTGAACTGTGAGAATTCTCCAACCTCTTTTCAAAGTCAAATTTAATCATATAATATGATGTCTCTAAACTACATTTTTTAGTTAATAGTTATAGGTGGAGGGCAAAATGATGCATTTATCAATTATACAATAAATATATACTTTACATTTTATTTTTGAATTAAGCTATGTTTAATTTCTGTTCTTTCCATCATGGTGCTTGAGGAGTTCTCAATGTTTATTGAATTAACTTTACTTAAATACCTATTAATTAAATACTTGCTTACTTTGTGAGAGGCAGCTTCTGACATGGCTCTCCATAACCCTACCTTCCAGTATTTATTACGTTATTTTTTCTCTTAAGTGTGGGCTAGACTGACTGAATTGCTTCTGACTAATAGAATTCAATAAAAAGATATTCTATTATAGGCTGACAAAAGACTGTTTACAGACTGTCTCCAAGACTTCTGTTTTGCTTGATCTCTCTCTTTCTGTTGTTGTCTCATGCCTTCTCACTTGCTCGATCTGATGAAACCAGATTCCATGTTACAAATTAGTCCACTGAGGGGTCCAGATGGCTAGTAATGGAGGAAGGCCTTCAGACAAAACACTGTGAACAACTGAGGCCTCAGTTCAACAAACGCATCCCTGAAGAAACTGACCCAGCCAACAAACACAAGAGTCAGCAAGGAAGAGGATCCTTTCAAGTTGTCTTGAGTTGACTACAGCCTGTGAGAGGCCCAAGGTCAGAAGACTCAATGAAGATGTACTTAGTTTCCTAGTCCACAAGATCTGTGAAATTATAACTGTTGTTAATTTAAGCCACTAAATTTTTGGGGTAATTTGTTACATAGTAATAAATAGCTAATGCACTTAGTATGTATTGTGATAGGGATTTAAAGTGAATAGAGCAAGAACACTGCCCTTAAGGATCCTCAAAGGCTAATGGACAATATAATTCACAATATAGTAATTTGTAGTTTTAGAGAGAACAAACTCAATGCCTAGTTGATAAAACCCCCATTACTTAATCAAGTTCTTCTTTTACAATGGAATATTTGACATCATATTGTTTTTATCTTAAACTTTGTATGTCTTTATATTTTATAAAAATAAGTATATTCTAATACAACATGATGTTACACTTTAAAGTTTTTTGGGTGTTTTTATCACAATTTTCAACAATATTTGTCAATAGCTATTTCTATACTATTCTTATCCCTATTTCTATCCCTATATATCCTCATATCTATAGTTATATCTATATATCATCTCTATCTCTTTTTATGTGTATGTAAATTTAAATTGAAAATATGTTTATTTCTCATGACAATAGGTAAGCATTTTGAAAGCATCTTCTGAAATCAGGTATCATTAAAATGATAATAATAAGCATACAACAGACTTTACATTTTTGATAAATATTAAGTATAAAAATAAAATTCTAAAACTGAACATTATTTAAATTGACAGGCCTAGTATTAAAATTATTATACATATCCCTACATGTTATTACTTCTTGCAAGAGTAAGACAGGATTCAACATCATCAACCTTTTAGATTTTCATAGTGCAGTAGCTAAGAAATCCAGCTGAATATAATAAAGATTTAGAAAGTTTAGTTATGACAGTGCCACTCAGTGTTTTTATCATTTTTATGTTATGTGCCAAGAATGTCATATACGTTACTCAAATTCTTTCAAATGCAAATAATGGTAAAACATATGTATTTCACAATTAATTACCTACTTGTTATCCTTTACATTCTCAGCCTCAACACCAATATTTCAAATTATTCACTTAGTTACTGAAATACAAGCGCCATGAAGCCAGATAATTTTTCTGTTTTGTTTACCTATGCAGTCCTATAGTAAGAGCACCATAATAAGAATAGGAGTAAGTGAGAAGTTATACTTTTATTTATTTATTTATTTATTTTTGTAGGAGGGGTAGAATTCTGAGTATAAAGAAGGGTTGCTGCATATTGTATGATAATGAGCCGTTTCTCGGGCAGATTCATTTATGAGTGAATATATATTGAAAAGATTTGAAGATTGGTGAACTTAAGTGTAATACACTTGTGCCCCCTTGCTGCACTCCAAGGGCCTGATTACTAGAGGATGAATACTGCTGAACAAGAATAGAACACTTCATTAGGACATTTTCACTCTTACCGTCCTCAACAAATTTCACTCTTGAAACAATTCCAGGACTTATAAAAGTATTTGTATTTTGTGAAAGCCTTCTTCTGTGATCTTTTAGATTGTTGATTTATTTCATAAACTCCAAGCGGAATCCCAATTCTCATTCATATACGCCTCTAATTGTACTGATAGCACTAAAGACTAGCTGTGTCATTGATGTTCTCAATTATACAAGCCATAAATCTGGAAGTCATCTTAAAGCCTCCATCAGTTAGGCCTACTGTAGCTAATAAATCATCACACTCTATCTGTATTACTATCAAATAAGTTAGTAGACATTTTAAGGTCTCTTCCTTCCTGCATAGAGTTAGTTTCATTGCCACAATGTGGGCAGTCATATCCTCTTTCCTGGCCTATTGCAAAATTTCCTAAATGTTCTCCTTTGCTTTAAATGTATTCGCAGTTGTAATCCACTTTTCAAAATGCTGTTTCTATTGTCACTGTAAAGTGCAATGTTCCTATTGCACTTTAGATCATGTCATCTCTTCTCAACATTCTTCAGTGAGTACCCATTACTTATATGATTTTAAAAAAGCTACATTAAGCATCCTAATCTGTATGACTCTCCATGCTATGACTTACATGTTCTGACATGCATAAAAATTTACCATAAATTTTTATTAATAAAACAATGTTTTATCTGTTACAGTCAACATCCCATTTAGCATGCAGCAATAAATATAGCAACACATAGTTTCCACAGGTTTTTCTCAGTTTCCTATGCATTTTTCTTGATTCTCTCCACTCTTCTATCACCCTTCATGTATTCCTCAGCAACAATTAAGTCGTGTCTATTATGTGAGTATTACAATGCTAAACCTTGGAGATAAAATTATGAAGTCACTGACTTTGGAGGAGTGCACAGTTTAATGATAAGGAATACTGTCTCTCTCCTAATTTTATTCCTTGAGATTTTACTTCTATTCTTAAGTCTCATCTTAAATATATCCATCTCTTATTAATTAACCTGACCTTTTCAGGCAGAAGTAATTATTTCCCTTATGGCCAACATGCTTCTTTTAAACACATCCAGTACACATTTAGAATATTGTATTTTAAATGTTTACATGTCTATCATTTCACTGGTCTGCAAACTTCAAGTTAGGGTTTTTTTTTTTTTTTTTTTTT